>NC_091247.1:201685833-201986574 GCF_042477335.2 Ovis canadensis
GGAGCATGAAGTCTTAGCCACTGGACCACCAGTGAAGTCCCACAAGGGCTTTAGGTGGCCTTTACCTCCTGTGGCCAGTTCCCCTGTTTCTGGTTGAGGATACTCTAGCAACCCTCACCCCACCTCCAGGCTCCCAACCTCCCCTCTCCAGATAAATCCAGCTGATCTTAGACTCACCTTATGCCACGTCCACCATAAAGGTCTAGGCCACCAAACCTCCCACTGGTCCAATCCAGGGTGTACACACACGCCCCAATGTCCTTGCACATGCCCATCCCTCTCCTTGCAATGTCTTTTTCCCCTTGTGTGATCAGGCCACCCAAGATGGCTGTTCTCTTGCTCTCTGTACATATCCCGCCTGACCCACCACTGCTTCACCTACACTCTACTCCCAAGACTGACCCTCCCTCTTAATCATAGAACCTAAGCAGCAAATACAGCTAGTGTATACTACATACAGCTAGTGACTGTTCTAATTTTCAGATCCGAACATCTCTACCATGAAAGCTTATCAAAGAGAGCAGTGAGGGGCATGCTCCTCTGCTGGCTTGCCTGGTAACCAAGGAGTCAACCTGTTGTCAACTTTCCCTATAACTGGTAACCTCCACCTCTCTCTAAGAGCAAAGATGGCCACTATGTCCTGCCCACAAACTGCCACACACGGCGGGGTGGCTCCGGGACCTTGTTTGAGACATGTAAGAGCCCCATCCATAAAAGCACTGATGTCTCTGTCACTGACTCCAGGTCCTTTCTTCAGTCGTAAGGCTGAGCAAGCATAGGGCTGACAAGCCAGTGGTACAGCCCAACAGCCCTCTCCCTCACCTGGTAAACACCTGCACAATATCACCACTAGCATCACCCTAATGGACACTCTCAATCTTCTCAGACTCACTTACCCTGCCTTCCAATGGCACATTGTACGTGCCCCGTTACATCCTTTTAATGCTTCACTGGGGTCGGGGGGGGGGGGGGGGGCGGTGACCATTCACTATGCTGAAGTTCCAAAAGGCAGCATCTTTGTCATCTCTGTAAGCTCGTTAAATAACACTGAAAAGACTCGATCTTCAAGTAGTGAATTCAAACAAGACATGTTGCTTTGTTTGTAACGTTTAAAGATGGTTCTTTTCATCGTAAGCAATTTTCCACCTTTAAATTTTCACAATTGAAGTAAATGAAATATTTTCAAGTACAACGTCCTATGGGGGGCCGGGAGGGGGGTTCAGGATTGGGATCACATGTACACCCGTGGCGGATTCATGTTGATGTATGGCAAAACCAATACAGTATTGTAAAGTAAAATAAAGTAAAATTTAAAAATTTTTAACAAAAAGAAAAATATGATCAGAAAGGGAAAAAAAAGGAAAGAAAATCTAAAAATAAAGGTATTTTATGCTGGAGGGGCTATGGAGAGAAAGGAACCCTCCTGCACTGTGGGCAGGAATGTAAACTGGTACAGCCACTGTGGAGAACAGTAAGGAAGTTCCTTTAAAAACTAAAAATAGAGCTACCATGCTGCTGCTGCTAAGTCGCTTCAGTCGTGTCTGACTCTGTGCGACCCCAGAGATGGCAGCCCACCAGGCTCCCCCATCCCTGGGATTCTCCAGGCAAGAACACTGGAGTGGGTTGCCATTTCCTCCTCCAATGCATGAAAGTGAAAAGTCAGAGTGAAGTCGCTCAGTCATGTCTGACTCTTTGCGACACCATGGACTGCAGCCTTCCAAGCTCCTCCGTCCATGGGATTTTCCAGGCAAGAGTACTGGAGTGGGGTGCCATCGCCTTCTCCGAGAGCTACCATAGGACCCTGGAATCTGACTCCTGGGCATATATTCAGAGGAAAACATGGCCCCAAAAGATATATGCACCCCAATGTTCATTGCAAGGTTTACAATATAACAGTGTTACAACTGTTTACAATGGCCAAGACATCAGTTCAGTTCAGTCGCGTCTGACTCTCTGCAACCCCATGAATCACAGCACTCCAGGCCTCCCTGTCCATCACCAACTCCTGGAGTTCACTCAGACTTGCATCCATTGAGTCAGTGATGCCATCCAACCATCTCATCCTCGGTCGTCCCCTTCTCCTCCTGCCCCCAATCCCTCCCAGCACCAGAGTCTTTTCCAGTGAGCCAACTCTTCGCATGAGGTGGCCAAAGTCCTGGAGTTTCAGCTTTAGCATCATTCCTTCCAAAGAAATCCCAGGGCTGATCTCCTTCAGAATGGACTGGTTGGATCTCCTTGCAGTCCAAGGGACTCTCAAGAGTCTTCTCTAGCACGACAGTTCAAAAACATCAATTCTTTGGTGCTCAGCCTTCTTCACAGTCCAACTCTCACATCCATACATGACCACAGGAAAAACCATAGCCTTGTAGACGGATCTTAGTCGGCAAAGTAATGTCTCTGCTTTTGAATATGTTATCTAGGTTGGTTATAGCTTTTCTTCCAAGGAGTAAGCATCTTTTAATTTCATGGCTGCAATCACCATCTGCAGTGGAAGGAAATTTATGACCAACCTAGATAGCATATTCAAAAGCAGAGACATTACTTTGCCGACTAAGGTCCATCTAGTCAAGGCTATGGTTTTTCCAGTGCTCATGTATGGATGTGAGAGTTGGACTGTGAAGAAAGCTGAGTGCCGAAGAATTGATGCTTTTGAACTGTGGTGTTGGAGAAGACTCCAGTCCATTCTGAAGGAGATCAGCCCTGGGTGTTCTTTGGAAGGAATGATGCTAAACCTGAAACTCCAGTACTTTGGCCACCTGATGCAAAGAGTTGACTCACTGGAAAAGACCCTGATGCTGAGAGGGATTGGGGGCAGAGGAGAAGGGAATGACAGAGGATAAGATGGCTGGATGGCATCACGGACTTGATGGACGTGAGTTTGAGTGAACTCCCGGAGTTGGTGATGAACAGGGAGGCCTGGCGTGCTGTGATTCATGGCGTTGCAAACAGTCGGACACGACTGAGCGACTAAACTGAACTGAAGCGTTCATCGATAGACAAATGCATAAAGACATCGTACATATATGCAATGGAATGTTACTCAGCCACTAAAAGAATGAAATAATGCCATTTGCAGAAACATGGATGGACCTAAAGAGTGTCATACTGAGTGAAATAAGTCAGCGAAGGAGAAATATCGTATGGCATCCCTTATATGTGGAATCTAAAAATAAATAATACTAATGAACATACTTAAAAAACAGAAAGAGACTCACAGACTTAGGAAATGAACTTATGGCCACCAGATGGAAGGCACAGTTAGGGACTTTGGGAAGGTAATATACACACTGCTATATTTAAAATGGAAAACCAACAAGCTCCTATTTTATGGCACATGGAAGTCTGTTCAATGCTATGTGCCAGCCTGGATGGGAGGGGGGTTTGGGGGAGAAATGGATCCATGTATGCATGGCTGAGTCCTTTTGCTCTTCACCTGAAACTACCACAACACTGTTAATCAGCTATATACTCCAATACAAAACATTTTCAGTGTTAAAGGGGGGGGAAATGGAATTTTAGGAGGTAGAGGTAGCAGTTCAGAAGACCAGGTCTTCTGGTCCTTTTCTCATGGCTGACAAGATGCTCCACCAATGAGGAGCTCATGCCCGTAAGAGCTGGATGCAATGGTCCTTACCATTTGGAAGGCAGCCCACACTTCCCCTTCCTCCCAGAGCTTTGTTCAGAAGCAACAAAGCAGACTACCTTTAGATACAGAAAATGTTCTCTGCCTTGTGCTGGGGCTCCCTATACAGACTTTCCTTTCATCCACCTTCAGAGCATTTTTTTGTCTGGCCTTAAAAACCGCTGGAGATACTTCATAATACTCAACAGACAGAGGCCAAGGTGACACATTCCAAGCTGACTGAAGGAAGAAACAGATGATGTGCACATTTCTTCAAGGCCACATGCGCTCTGCTTAAAGAGAACCAATGAGGGAAAGTTGGGCTTTTACTCAGAGTGGAGGGTTTCCATGAAGTCCTGCTAGGAGTCATCTGATTCACTCCTACTTTAAAAGAAACTCAACACACTGCTACCTACAGGATACTGACCCTCGTTTTGTCTTGAGGCGGGTAAGAGGGAGTAATCATTAAGGACAGTTGTATTAGAGAAACATATTTCAAGGGATTATTCAGTAAAACCAAGCGATTTCTATACATTGAGTGTGACATACAACATTTTACATTTTTGATCTGGGTCCATCATTTGCATATGAGGAAAATTCTCTCTGGTGCTCACAGTTGAGTAACTGAGTTCACCTCTTTCTCATGTCTACTGTAGGGTAAGGGAGTTAGAGAAGGCGAGGTTTGGAAAAAGAATGAGATCGGCACTTTACAGGAACAGCTCACCTTTAATGAGGCGGTAAGGGGCAGCAGTCAGATTAGTGAGCTGCTGCACTAACCCAAGAAAAGAGTAAGTATATATAGGTATATGTGGAAATCTACTGTCTTAAGGGGGCTTGTTGTTCTCCAAGGTTGTTCAGAGTAGTTCTCTCTTAAACAGCTGAGGCAAGGAATTCTGGAGATAGGCCAGAGGCTGGGACTGCCTGGGAGCCGGGCGTAATCAACTTTAATGTCGATTTTTTTTTCCTTCTGTGAGAGATTTCTTTGTTTTGTATAGAATGGTGGGGAGGACCTGGAGGGGAGTTTTAACTCCAGGCTATTTTGAGCCATGTAATTTTCCTTCATCTACCATCTCCTTAAGCAAGTGATACCTGATTGGGTACCAACTGCCCTGCAGATAGAAACTTGGGGTTGGGGAAGGGTCTGGGAGGCCAGAAGGGAATTGGGCAGTTGGCTCTTTGCTACTTTTTAAGAACTCAATAAACATTTTCTAAACCTGTTCTGATACAGATTCAACAATATGGTGGTAAGTGATCATAATCATCATGGAATATCAAAGACCAGGACTTTTATTATTGTCAGATACTCATGCAGAATTTGATGTGACTATAAACATAAGATGTAAGATAACTTAATTACTAAGGAATCACCTTTTGACCTGCATACTGCCCCAAGGTCTTGTGCCAAGGCTTTGGACACTGTCATTTACAAGTCCCCGCTAATGTAGTCCAAATTACAAGCTGCAGCAAGACTGGCCCCTTATGCTAGTTATCCAAAAAAAACCACACTACAGCTTCCTGGCTTAAACCTGTAATTCAGAGATATTTATTTCTTTCTGTACTTCCCAAAACATAACAGGGCTATAGGGAGAAGAAAGTTGGCTTCTGTACTGACCCTGTTACCTGGTATTCTACTCCAACAAGTATAGCAGAGAGACAGTTTCCACAAAGTACCCTTCTGCTGGTAAAGAAGGAAATGCCTGAGGGTGTTGCCTAGATGTTCTTTACTCAAACTAGCAGTGATACATCACTATTCAAGGTGTGCTGACAACTCTCAAAGTCCTCAGTTTTCTCTCTAGAGAAGTTCACCTAAGTTGCCTGAACTGCACCTCCTATAAAAGCTCAAACAGCCAGAAGAACTAAATGAACTTACCACTTGGATTTCCTTTCTTTCTCTAAAGGCACAAAGCATCTCATCGAAGCTATTGATTCAGTACAATAACTTCGATGGACATCAGCTTTGCTTCTAACCGTTGGCAAAGTGATTTCTATTACAAATTCCATGGGGAGGTTAACTTGTCAAGGACTTTGATGAGCAAGGGACTCAAGGATGTTTCTGATGGTACATCAGTGTGATGTCACGGATCTATATTGAAAGATCATATAGACATCAATCTGCATGATGGGGAGGTCTATTTCCTATAAAGTTTTGGGGGAAGACCTAGAACATTTCATGCAGATTGTGAACAGAAACCCACCCCATGAACTGTAAACTAATGCCAGAGGAAACACTGAGGCAGAGATTTTTGAAACAGGATTTCAGCAAGAAGCTCCATTTCCTCTTCCTTCCCCTCCTAGTAATTAAATATGGAGAAGAGAAAGATAAAGAGGGAGGGATGGAGGAAGGGAAGGGAGAGGAAAAAGAGGGGGAGATGGGGAGAAGGGAAAAAGAAGAACGGAGGGAGAGAGCAAGAGAAAGAAAGAAAAAGAGGGAGGGTGGGAGAGAAGAGGAAAGAAAGGACAAGGGGAGAAAGGAAAGATAAACAGAAAGAGCAGAGGGAAAGAGTGGAACAGGAAGGAATCTCTACACTGCTAAAGAGCAGGGCAGCAGGCAGAATTCAGCGGCTACAGAACACCTTACCTTACATGCTTGAAGGCTTGTTAGCAGAGGAGCAAACAGTGAAGTCTCCTTATGGAACTTGGTGGTAGAATTTGTCTCTAGGGGGCTTCCCAGGTGGTCCAGTGGTTAACAATCCGCCTTGCAACGAAAGGGACACAGGTTTGATCCCTAGTCCGGGAAGATCCCAAATGCCGTGGAGCAACCAAGCCCGTGAGCCACAACTACTGAGCCAGTGCTCTCGAGCAGGCGAGCCGCAACTACTGAAGCCTGAACACCTACAGCCTGCACTCCACAAGAGAAGCCACTGCAATGAGGAGCCTGCACCCAACAACGAAGAATAGCCCCTGCTAGCCTCGACCACAGAAAGCCCGAGTGCAGAGTGCAGCAACAGCTGACCCCACCACGGCAAAAATAAATAAATGAATCTTAAAAGAGAGAGAGAGAGAAATTGTCTCTGGCACACACATGCCAGCACCACCACACCGGCTCCCCATCTTACTTGGCATGGTGTGCTCAACTGTGTGAATCTGTGATCTGGAAAATGAATCCAAGTGAGACGCTTTACTTTCTCAACCAGCTGCCAGTGTCTCTGTGCAGAATGAGCTGGGGAGGCCTAGCTGCCACTGCTGCACTCTTGGAGCCCCTTTTTGACACGTGCGTATTATTTACTGCTACCATTAATGGGCCTCTAGGCACTAGCTTAGGACCCTACTTTCTCATATTCATTCTATTTCTAAGAATATCTTCCTGCTTTATAATCTGAATATATAGTGTTTAAGGTTCCAAGCTCTCTTCAAAATAAAGAAGGGACATTACACGGTTTGGTGGGTAGGAAAGAGAAGCCTGTAGTAAGTGTGCTTTTTCATTATTAGTACCAAAAAAAGAGCTCCTTTATTGAGGACTTTGGGATAAATTCATTTATGCTCTTAAAAGCAGGAACATTTATATTTCTCTTGTAGGAACTGGATTGCTTTAATAGATATTTTGAATTGTGGATCAAATTTCCCTCTTTGCATTTTAATTTGATGAAAAGGGTAAGTCTCAAGAGAATGAGAAGACAAATCACAGACTGCGAGAAAATCTTTACAGAAGACATATCTGATAAAGGATTGTTAACCAAAATATCCAAAGAAACTCTGAAAACTCCACCATAAATAAATGAACAATTCAATTTTAAAAAGAGCAAAAGACCTGAACAGACAACTCACCAAAGATAACAAACAGCAAATGAGCATCAGATGTCATTAGGGAATTGAAATTTTAAACAATGAGATACCACCACACAACAATTAGAATGGTCAAAATCTAAAACACTGACAACACCAAATGCTGACAAGGATGTAGAGGAATGCCGACTCTCATGGACTGCTGGTGGGAACACAAAATGGGACAGACTTTGGAAGAGAGTTTGGCAGTGTCTTATAACACTAAACAAACTCTTTTAATACAATCCAGCAGTCATGCTCCTCAGTAATTACCCAAAGAAAGTGAAAACTTATATTCATCCAAACCTGCAGATAGATGTTTACAGCAGCTTTATTCATAACTGCCAAAACTGAGACGCAATCAAGATACCCCTTAGTAACTGAGTGAATAAACCAACTGTGGTACATCCATACATCCATCCAAAAGAACATTATTCAGCATTAAAAATCAATGAGCAATCAAGCCATGAAAAAGACTTGGAGGAAGCTTGAATGCACATTGCATGTGCATGCTAAGTCACTTCAGTAGTGTCCGACTCTTTGTGACCCCATGGACTGTAGCCCGCCAGGCTCCTCTGTCCATGGAACTCTCCAGGCAAGAATACTGGAGTGGGTTGCCATGCACTCTTCCAGAGGATCTTCCTAACTCAGGGGTTGAACCTGCATCTCTTATGTCTCCTACATTGGCAGGGAGGTTTTTTACCACTAGCGCTACCTGAATGCACATTACTAGGGGTAAAAGCCAATCTGAAAAGGCCACACAGTGTATGAATCCAACCATACAGTATTCGATGCTATGGAGACAACAAAAAGATCAGTGGTTGCCAGGGGTTAAGGGAGAAGCAAGGTCAATAAAGTTTAATTTATTAAATTAAAATTTTAGTATAATGAACATTCTATTTATCATGAGAAAATCAAATGCCAAATAGAACACACAAGAAATTCCAAATTATACAGCAAGAAAACCCTTCCCTGGCTTTCTGAGATTTCTAATAGCTATTTACCTAGTATATCTTAACTACATATCCTGTGGAGTGATCACTAAGCAATGTGATGGTCAGATCCTCCTACCTCCCACCTCAGCTTTTCTTAAACAAGGGAGGATTTTACTTCCTCCTTGACTGACTCTGTCTTCTGCCCCAGGTTGTTGAGGGAGTGGTCCTCCACACCCATCCACTATGCCCATCACCAGAGACAGCAAATGCCACAGGGTTCTTGTTATAAGCCTATCTACTATCTTATGTACTCAGATCTGTGCCACATTGTTTTTGTTTTAATGTAATTTCTTAAAAATTTCAACATGCTCCAAGAAATTCTATATAAGGTTTGATCAGATTCCACAATTACTATACTTTTCTTCTTTGCTTTTCTATGTATATATGTCTGTATGTATACATTTCATAAATCATTAGAGAATAAGTTGAAACATCGTGCTCATTTACTCCTGAATACCTTATGATATTTCCTTAAAAATAGGAAAGTGATGAAAGTGAATGAGGAGAGTGAAAAAGTTGGCTTAAAGCTCAACATTCAGAAAACGAAGATCATGGCATCCAGTCCCATCATTTCATGGCAAATAGATTGGGAAACAATGGAAACAGTGAGAGACTTTATTTTGGGGGACTCCATAATCACTGCAGATGGTGACTGCAGCCATGAAATTAAAAGATGCTTGTTCCTTGGAAGAAAAGCTATGACCAACCTAGAAAGCATATTAAAAAGCAGAGACATTACTTTGCCAGCCAAACTTTGTATAGTCAAAGCTATGGCTCTTCCAGTAGTCATGTATGGATGTGAGAGTTGGACTTTAAAGAAAGCTGAGTGCCAAAGAACTGATGCTTTTGAATTGTGGTATTGGAGAAGACTCTTGAGAGTCCCTTGGACTGCAAGGAGATCCAACCAGTCCATCCTAAAGGAAATCAGGCCTGAATATTCATTGGAAGGACTGATGTTAAAGCTGAAAACTCCAATAGTTTGGCCACCTGATGCAAAGAACTGACTCATTTGAAAAGACTCTGATGCTGGGAAAGACTGAGGGCAGGAGGAGAAGGGGGTGACAGAAGATGAGATGGTTGGATGGCATCACCGACTCAAGGGACATGAGTTTGAAAAAACTCTGGGAGACAGTGAAGGACAGGAAGTACTGCAGTCCATGGGGTCACAAAGAGTCAGACACAACTTAGTGACTGAGCAACAAAAATAAAGATTCTGTCTTTCATACCCTTGGTACAAACCTCAATACTACTAATAGTAATATATGCTATGTGAATGATGTGAGCACAGGACAGAAAATGAGTGAGCCAGGATCAGAAACAGCCATCAGCTGTCATGACTCTTAAGTATTCTTTAACCTGCAGCAGATCTATAACCTATGTCTTTCATGAATTTCATACTATTGAAGAATACAGGCTACTCATTACATAGAATGTCTGTTAATCTGGGTTTGTCTGGTGTTGCACCATGGTATTTCTTCATGTTAGATTTGGGCTATGCAGTTCTCAAAGGAATATCACAGAAGTAATATTGGTCTTCCAAGGAGTATCATATCAGGAGCCACACATTATTTGTCCCAACACTGGGGATGTTAACTTCAATCACGTTAACATAAGATGCTTCCCTGGTTTCTCCACGATAAGACTGCCACTTTGCCCTTTGTGATTAATTAGTAGTTTTTAAGAATATATGTTGAGACTCCATAAAGAGGCAGTATCTCAAACTTTCAATGCATGCTAAAACCAATGATGACAGTTTTTACCTGAACCAATTATTACAGTGATGGTTATCATCCTTATTAATTTATTAATTGGCAAACAATTATGAGGAAAACATTTTCCTTCTTTGCCCTTTAATTATATCAGTAGGACTTAGAGTTTTATCTCACTAATGGATTATATCTGACATTATCATTATCATTATCTTGATGCTCAAGATGTCACAGCTTAGACTAGTGGGAGTCACTTAAGCTGAATTCTATGTCTTACTGACATGTATCCATCATTCTTGGAGTACTGGCATAAGCCAGACATCATAGAAGACATGGATAAATTCCTAGAAGCATACAGGCTACCAAGACTGCAGGAAGAAATAGAAAATCCAAACAAATCAATTACTAGTAAGGAGATTGTATCAGTAATCAAAAACCTCCCAAAAAGCTACAGTTCAAGACCAAATGGTTTCACTGGTGAATTCTACCAAAAATTTAAAGAAGATTTAATACAACTCTCTTCCATAAAATGGAAGAGGGAGAAACATGTCCAAACTTACTTTCCAAAGCCAGCATTACCCTAATACCAAAGTCAGACAATGACATAACAAGAAGAGAAAATCACAGGCCAATATCCCTGATGAAAATAAATTAAGATCACCAAAAAAATTAGCTAACCAAATTCAACAATATATTAAACAATCACATATCATGACCAAGTGAGATTAATTCCAGGATGCAAGGATGCTTGAACATCTACAAATCTATCAATGTGACACACCAAATTAACAAAATAAAGGATAAAAATCTTATGATCAACTCAATAGATGTGGAAAACCACTTGACAAAATTCAACATCCATTCATAATAAAAACTCTCAAAGCGGGTATAAAGAGAAAGATACTTCAACATAATAAAGGCCATATATGACAAGCCTACAGCTAACATCATACTCGGCAGTGAAAAACTGAAAACTTTTCCTCTAAAATCATGAACAAAATAGGATGTCCTCTCAACTTTCATTCATTGTATTGGAAGTCCTAGTCAGAGCAATTAGGAAAGAAAACAAAATAGAAGGCATCCAAATTGGAAAAGAAAAAGTAAAACTGTCATATCTTTCAGATATCAGACTCCACCAAAACACTGTTAGAACTAATACATGAATTTAGTACAAGTTCCAGGATACAAAAACCAATAAGCAAAAATCTGCTGCATTTCTATATACTAAAGAAATACCAGAAAGAGAAACTAAGAAAATGATTTCACTTACAATTTCATCAAAAAGAATGAAATAACTAGGAACAAATTTAACCAAGGAGGTGAAAGACCTGTACACTGAAGACTGCAGGAAATTGACGGAAAAAAACTAAAGATGACAAATAAATGGAAAGATATGCCAAGTTCATGGATTAGAAGATTATCATCAAAATATCTATACAACCCAAAACAATCTACATATTCAAAGCAATTGCTATCAAAATTCCAATGGCATTTTTCACAGAAATAAAACAAACAATACTAAATTTTTTTACAGAACCACATAAGACCCTGAATAAATACAATAATCTTAAGAAGAACAAACCTGGAGGCATCATGCTTCCTAATTTCAAAGTATATTATAAAGCTATTATAATCAAAACAGACACATAGATCAATGGAACCAGACAGAGAGCCCAGAAATAAATCCACATATATACAGTCAAATAATTTACAACAAACGAGCCAAGAATGTGTGTGTGGGCAGGGGGAACTTTCTCCATAAATGAGGAAAATGGCCAACTACCAGAAAAAGAATGAAACTGTATCCATATCTCATACCATACACAAAGATCAACTCAAAATGGACTAAAAACTTTAAGATCTGAAACCGTAACACTCCTAGAAGAAAACATAGGCAGTAAGTTCCTTGACATCTGTCTTGGTGACAATTTCTGGGATTTGACACCAAAAGCCAAAATTATGAAAGAAAAATGAGCAAGTGGGACTATATTCAACTAAAAATCTTCTGCACAGCAAAGGAAACCATCAACAAAATGAAGGCAACCTACCTAATGGGGAAAAAATTGCAAATCATGTGTCTGATAAAAGGTTCTCAAAAAAAAAAAAAGGTTCTCTATAAACATATAGAGAATTCATAGAACTCAATAGCAAAATAACAAAAAACCAAAAGGAAAATGGGGAGAGGCCCTGAATAGACACTTTCTCTAAGGAAGATATCCAGATGGCTAACAGGTACACGAAAAGGGAAAGGCAAATCAAAACCACAATGAGATATCACTTCATACCTGTCAGAAAGGCTATCAAAGAGACAAGAAATAACAAACGCTAGCTAAAATGTGGATAAAATGGAATGCTTGTACACCGTTGGGAGGAATGTAAACTGCTGCAGCCACAATGGAAAGCGTTATGGAGGTTCCTGAAAAAATTAAAAGCATAACTACCATATGCTCTTGCCATTCTGGGTATTTATCTGAACAGTAACTTCTCTGGGCAATAATTTGAAAAGATAATACACTCCCATGTTCACTGTAGCATTATTTTCAATAGCCAAAATATGGAAGCAGTAAGTATTCATCAATAAATGAATGGATAAAGAGGATACAGTATATATATATACACAATGGAATATTACTCCACCATAAAAAAGGAAATCTCACTATTCTGCAACAACGTAAATGGAAACTGAGCGCACTATACTAAGTAAAATTAGTTACACAGAGAAAGATGAATACCATATGGCCTCACTTACATGTGGAATCTAAAAAAAAATTAACTTTGCAAATACAGAGAACAGATTGATGATGGTGGCAACAGGGGGAGGGGGGTAGTGTAACAAAATGGGTGAAAGAGGTCAAAAGTTAAAAATTTCCAGTGATAAAATAAGCAAGTCCTGGGGATGTAATATATAACATGGTGACCATAGTTAATAATACTACACTGTATACTTGAATGCTGAAGAGAGTAAATCCTAAAAGTTATCATCATGAGAAAAAAAAGCTTACACCCACGTGTGATTGTGGATGTTAACTAGACTTACTGCAGTGACCATTTTGCAATACATAAAAATGTTGAATTACTATGTTCTATACCTGAAACAAATGTCATATGTCAATTCCATCTCAGTTCAGTCGCTCAGGCATGTCTGCCTCTTTGCGAACCCATGAATTGCAGCATGCCAGGCCTCCCTGTTCATCACCAAATCCCGGAGTTCACTCAAACTCATGTCCATTGAGTCAGTGATGCCATCCAGCTATCTCACCCTCTGTCGTCCCCTTCTTCTGCCCCCAATCCCTCCCAGCATCAGAGTCTTTTCCCATGAGTCAACTCTTCACATGAGGTGGCCAAAGTATTGGAGTTTCAGCTTTAGCATCAGTCCTTCCAATGAACACCCAAGACTGATCTCCTTCAGAATGGACTGGTTGGATCTCCTTGCAGTCCAAGGGACTCTCAAGTCTTCTCCAACAACACAGTTCAAAAGCATCAGTTCTTCAGTGCTCAGCCTTCTTCACAGTCCAACTCTCACATCCAGACATGACTACTGGAAAAACCATAGCCTTAACTAGATGGACCTTTCTTGGCAAAGTAATGTCTCTGTTGCAGAATATGCTATCTAGGTTGGTCATAACTTTCCTTCCAAGGAGTAAGCGTCTTTTAATTTCATGGCTGCAGTCACCATCTGCAGTGATTTTGGAGCCCAAAAAAATAAAGTCTGATGCTGTTTCCACTGTTTCCCCATCTATTTCCCATGACGTGATGAGACCAGATGCCATGATCTTCGTTTTCTGAATGTTGAGCTTTAAGCCAACCTTTACATTCTCCTCTTTCACTTTCATCAAGAAGCCCTTTAGTTCGTCTTCACTTTCTGCCATAAGGGTGGTGTCATCTGCATATGCGAGGTTATTGATATTTCTCCCAGCAATCTTGATTCCAGCTTGTGTTTCTTCCAGCCCAGCATTTCTCATGATGTACTCTGCATAGAAGTTAAATAAGCAGGGTGACAATATACAGCCTTGACATACTCCTTTTCCTATTTGGAACCAGTCTGTTGTTCCATGTCAATTGAAACTTAAATTAAAAATAATTTTTAAAGTAAAACTACAGTTTTGCTAAAGAAAATTACTTCTTCAAAATAGGAGGAATACCAGATACTACACACTCCAATGTTGAGAGCAGCATTATTTACAATTGCCAAGTTACAGAAGCAACATAAGGGTCCATCGACAGAGGAACAGATAAAAAATATGTGGCATATACATACACAAGGGAATACTACTTTGCCATAAAAAAGGATAAAATTTTGCAATTTGCAACAACATGGGTTGACTTTGAGGGGAGTATGCTTCGTGAAATAAGTCAGACAGAAATTTGCATGATATCACTTATATGCGGAGATTAAAATATTTAACTAGTGACTAGAACAAAGAAACAGACTCACATAGAACAAACTATTGGTTACTGGAGGGAGAGGGAAGGGGGAGGGGTAAATAGGAGTAGGGGAGTAAGAGATTAATACAAGTCATTATGGATAAAACAGGCTATCAGTTCAGTTCAGTCGCTCAGTCGTGTCCAACTCTTTGCGAACCCATGAATTGCAGCATGCTAGGCCTCCCTGTCCATCACCAACTCCCGAAGTTCACGCAAACTCACGTCCATCGAGTCCGTGATGCCATCCAGCCATCTCACCCTCTGTCGTCCCCTTCTCCTCCTGTCCCCAATCCCTCCCAGCATCAGAGTCTTTTCCAATGAGTCAACTCTTCGCATGAGGTGGCCAAAGTACTGGAGTTTCAGCTTTAGCATCAGTCCTTCCAAAGAAATCCCAGGGCTGATCTCCTTCAGAATGGACTGGTTGGATCTCCTTGCAGTCCAAGGGACTCTCAAGTCTTCTCCAACACCACAGTTCAAAAGCATCAATTCTTCGGTGCTCAGCCTTCTTCACAGTCCAACTCTCACATCCATACATGATCACAGGAAAAACCATAGCCTTGACTAGACGGACCTTAGTCGGAAAAGTAATGTCTCTGCTTTTGAATATGCTATCTAGGTTGCTCATAACTGTCCTTCCAAGGAGTAAGTGTCTTTTAACTTCATGGCTGCAGTCACCATCTGCAGTGATTTTGGAGCCCCCAAAAATAAAGTCTGATGCTGTTTCCACTGTTTCCCCATTTATTTCCCATGAAGTGATGGGACCAGATGCCATGATCTTCGTTTTCTGAATGTTAAGCTTTAAGCCAACTTTTTCACTCTCCTCTTTCACTTTCATCAAGAGGCTTTTTAGTTCTTCACTTTCTGCCATAAGGGTGGTGTCATCTGCATATCTGAGGTTATTGATATTTCTCCTGGCAATCTTCATTCCAGCTTGTGTTTCTTCCAGTCCAGCGCTTCTCATGATGTACTTTACATATAAGTTAAATAAGCAGTATGACAATATACAGCCTTGACAGACTCCTTTTCCTATTTGAAACCAGTCTGTTGTTCCATGTCCAGTTCTAACTGTTGCTTCCTGACCTGCATACAGATTTCTCAAGAGGCAGGTCAGGTGGGCTGGGATTCCCATCTTTTTCAGAATTTTCCACAGTTTATTGTGATCCACACAGTCAAAGGCTTTGGCATAGTCAATAAAGCAGAAATAGATGTTTCTCTGGAACTCTCTTGCTTTTTCCATGATCCAGCGGATGTTGGCAATTTGATCTCTGGTTCCTCTGCCTTTTCTAAAACCAGCTTGAACATTAGGAAGTTCATGGTAATATATCTCAGTATTGTATAATAACAATAAATGGAGTATGACCTATAAAAATTGTGAGTCACTCTGTTGTACACCTAAAACTTAATATTTTAGTTCAACTATAGCACAATACAAAGTGCTTTTAATAAAATTTTTAAAAGGAAGGAACATCAGATGCAGTTGTAGTCTTATTAGGCCAGTTTTGATCCTAACAAATGTATTTGTGTTTCATTTCTGTTGTGTTTCATACTGTTGTCTCAATTTAAACTAGGCCTATGATTTTGCTATTCTTTGCCAGATCCTTAAAGATATAAAAAATCACTTTTAGAAACCACACAGAGCAAATTTTATTTTTTAAAAAGCTTTTTATTCTATATTAGAGTAAAGCTGATTAACAATGTTGTGATAGTTTCAGGTGAACAGCAAAGGGACACAGCCGTACATACACTTGTATCCATTCTCCTCCAAACCCCTCTCCCATCCAGACTGCCTCATAACATTGAGCAGAGTTCCCTGTGCTATTCAGTAGGTCCTTGTTGGTTATCCATTTTAAATACAGTGTATGTACATGTTGATCTCAAACTCCCTAACTATCCCTTCCCCCAATTCTCCCCCTACCCTGTAGAACAAATGATAAGTGGTATTGTTTTTATCTTTGTCCCATTTTTACTGTTACTTTTTTTAAAATACCTTTTAAAAATTATTTATTTATTTCTATTTGGTTGCACTGGGTCTTCATTGCTGTATGTGGGCTTTCTCCAGGTCCCACACGTACTGTTACTTTTAAAAGAGTTTAATTCTTTGGTCCTTAGAACCACACTTGATGCTCTAGAACTAAAGGGACCTGCCATATTTGTCAACTAACTGGGGCATGGCATTCACTCCAGATTTTCAGCAAATCTTCACCCATCTTGCAAACAGGACGGCGAATTTAACTATTTTATAGCATCTAGCAGCTGTCTTCTTTTGGTCCATATGTCCAGAGTCAAACCTCACTGCCTGCTATACAGCCATAGTGAAGTAAGATGCTTAGCAATCCTATTTTTCTGAGTTTTCCTTTGTCTGCTTTCTAAGTAGTTAAAAAAAAAAAATTAACCATCTTGATAGTACATCAAATAAGTAAACAAAGGGGAATCCCATTCAAATGCTATCTACCACATGCTGCTGCTGCTAAGTCGCTTCAGTCGCATCCGACTCTGCGCGACCCCATAGCCAGCAGCCCACCAGGCTCCGCCGTCCTTGGGATTCTCCAGGCAAGAACACTGGGGTGGGTTGCCATTTCCTTCTCCAATGCATGAAAGTGGAAAGCGAAAGTGAAGTCACTTGGTTGTGTCTGACTCTTAGCAACCCCATGGACTGCAGCCCACCAGGCTCCTCCGTCCATGGGATTTTCCAGGCAAGAATACTGGAGTGGGATGCCATTGCCTTCTCCGATCTACCACATAAGTAACTTCGTTTTTATCACGTGGTATATTCACAAATGTTTTACTATACAGTTTGTACACAAATTGGGACTAAAGACTGATGAATTGCCCTCCCATATAACTTACTGCTCAACAGAAGACCATCATAAAATATTTGGCAACTAAGCCTTACTAGCCAGAGAAAGACCTACATATGGTTTATCTCTTCCCAGCACTCACTAAATCAGAGCCTTAAAGAGAAATAGGAAAGCTCAATTTAACATTCTCACTACAGAAGACAAATAGTAAAACAGATGGTAGAATATAAAGCAATTTCAGCTTTTTATCACTTGGGTTCTTCCAGAATTAAACATTTAGACCACAATGATTTAAAAACATATCCGTGCAAAAGCAGGAAAACAGAAAAGGCATCCCAATTTTCATGGAATGCAAGCCACAGTCATGGAAATGGAATTTTCATTTGGACCTCAATAAAATCAGAGTGTGTGAAGATTGACTTTTTAATACAAAATTAACACATGACCCAAAGCACTCTGGTGCCTTCTGGTACCCAAATGCGATATGTTTTCAAAACTATGGTATTTTTTTAAGGCTGACTGAACTCTCAGCTGGATGGCAATCTTAAAAAAATTAGTCATATAATTGACTACTTTTTTAATGTTCATTTGGATAGTAAGAGCCAAGGGCAGCTGTAAAATAAACACACTCCAAAACCCTCCAATTCAATTTCACTGTGAAATTTCACTGTGAAATGTAGTCAGAGGTCCATTTGCAGCAAGTCATTAACCAGTATGTCTCCAGGCTCAGCCCAAAGACCCAACAAGGAAAGTGGAGAGAACAATAGAGGATGAATGAGGGAAGACGGAGGAGCCAAGAAAAACTTGGATCTTGGGTCCCCTAAATCATCACTGGCTAACCTAAGGAGCCTGATAACACACTCATGGAGAAAAACAAACATTCTCTGAACACAAACTGTCCCAGACTGGCCTTCCCACATAATTACTGCTGCAATGTAACTAATAAAGTATGAAACTATTTCTTTTCTTAAGCAAGAGCAACACCAAGTGATTACAGTAGTGAATTGATTTCAAATAAAATGGAAAATTCTGCCACAGTTCTGTTTTCAAGAAAATCAAACATAACTTGAAAGGCAAATTTAAGCTCTATGTACAAACATTGTCACTTGCAAGGGTGTCCCCTGCAGTGGCTTCGATCAGTAAAGAGTAGCAGTCCCACGTCTCTGCAAATGGCACAAATTTTGTTTCTTTTTACTGCTGAGTAATATTCCATTGTGTATATATATGTACCAGATCTTTTTCCTCCATTCCTCTGTTGATGAACATTAGGTTGCTTCCATATCCTGGTTATTATAAATAGTGCTGCAATAAACATTGGGATTCATGAATCTTTTAAAATTATGATTTTCACCAGGTATATTAACACATATGTGGAATCTAGAAAAAATGGTACAGATGAACCTATTTGTAAAGTAGATACAGAGACACAGATGTAGAGAACAAATATATGGACTCCAAGGTAGGGGAGGAAGGTGGGCTGGAAGGTAGGGTGGGATAAATTGGGAGACTGGGGCTGACATGTATACATTACCATATATAAAATAAGAAGTTACTGTATAGCAGAGGGAACTCTGCTCAGTGCTGTGTGGTGACCTCAATGGAAAGGAAACCCAAAGAGAGGGGATATATATATATGTATACACACACACACACACACACGGCTGATTCACTTTGCTGTACAGCAGAAACTAATACAACATTGTAAAGTAAGTATATTTCAATTTTTAAAAAAATTGAAAAAAAATAGCATTCCCATTAGAGACTAAGCTGGACAGGAAGGTTCAGCCTCGCCTATCTGATTCTACTAGTTTAAAGAGAGAAATACTCAATGAAACAGAATTTTAGGCAATTGGAATGCCCTCCCTCCAGAGTTCCAGGGGAAAAAAAATCAGATTCAAAGGAAATAAAAGTTTAGTTTTTATTACACACCAAGGGACAAGTTATGGAACAGGAAACGCTTATCTCCTGGGCCCTGCCACTTTTGCTTCCTTCCTTTTAACAGGTTTGTTAAATCTGTTTGTTGACCCTGTTCTGCGGTACTGAATACAGTGCTGGATTCAGAGACAGAAACACTAACCTCTGCCACTTCCTGACTGTGAATCGTTCACAAAGATACTCCATCTCCTTGCTAAGTTATTACCAGAATTCAAGAAAGGACATAACAGTCTGAACCCGGACCTCTAAGCTGTGCCATACTAGATACTGAGGTCCAAGAGTCTGTCTCTGCTCTTGCGTTAGTGGTGGGGTTTCGGATGAGTGTATGCAAGAGATCTGGGTTCAATCTCTAAACTGGGAGAATCCCCTGGAGAAGGAAATGGCAACCCCCTTCAGTATTCTTGCCTGGAAAATTCCCTGGACAGAGCAGCCTGGCTGGCTACAGTCCATGGGCTCACAAAGAGTCAGACGCGACTGAACAGGACTAACACTTTTTTTTTCCCCCCTTTGGGATGAGTACATATGTGCAAGTCTGAAACAAAAACATGTTTCTCTACAGAGCTAGGGAGCAATTATACGAAAATACGGAAACAGATGTGAAAAGCAAACAGTACATTTCCAAGTAAAATTGAAAGAACCTTGGAGCTTGTGGAAGATACATTTAGAAGGTGTGGAGCCAAGGGTTTCAGGCTGGAAGGGGGTTATCCTCCATCCCAGAGAACCTTGCCTCTCTCCCTGCTGCTCAGTCAGTCTCAGCCCTCAGGGGGCAGCTCTCAGCTACCCGCCAATTCAACCCCCTCAGGGGTCAGCAATGTCTTTAAGGTGTTCCTCCTTTGGTTTTCACACATGTGAGTCTTTACTTTTAATAGATCATTCATGAAGTCTAAAAAGCTCTAATATCTCAAAGGAATGAATCTCTAATGGTAAAATTTCAGAAATGATAACGCTTTGAAAGTTTGGGGGATGGGGTATCTGTGTGTTCAGAATACCTCTCATACCATACCCTGTAAACAACTACATTCTTTAACCAATCATAAGACCAGACTTGAAGGGGCTGCTTTAACCTGAAAATCTTCAAAGAAAAGGTGACTCTTCACCTAGGTAGCTATATATTTTTCATTCACTCATGTCAAGTTGGCCTAAATTAAAAATTTTCTGTTTCCAAAAGGCGTGCACATAGCTATATGTTGGTAAAAAGTTTAGTAACTTGAGTTTTTAGCCCTGAAATTTTTAACTATTCAAGAAAACAGTTTCTACTTCCAACTAATGAACTGAAAGTGAAAGCGTTACTCAGTTGTGTCTGACTCTTTGCAACCCCATGGACTGTAGCCCAACACGTCCCTCTGTCCATGGGATTCTCCAAACCAGAATACCAGAGTGGGTTGCCATTTCCTTTTCCAGGAGATCTTCCTGACCCAGGGATTGAACCCAAGTCACCTCCATTGCAGGCAGATTCTTGACTCTCTGAGCCATCAGGGAACCCCAGTGAACTGAGGGCTAAGGCATTAAGGATGTAGCTTTGAGCATCTGTGGAGTTCTCCCCAGTTTTGTGAAATATTTCCCCAAATATAGCTCAGTCCTTACCATTAATACTCTCAGCCCCACAGAACAGGAAGCAGTCTTAAAGCACAAGGGCAGCAGTTATACCATGGTGGTTTAAAATAAAGCTTTGAACTTGGAGTTGCAGTTAAACCTTATCTCTCACTTAGCAGTCACATGACCTTGGTCAAGTTATCTAACTTTGCTAACATCTGTTCCTCTATCTATAAAACAGAATGTCCACTCATTTTTATGTACACTAAGCCTATCCTTGTTTATTACACACAAACGTGCAGGTATTGGAGTTTCAGCTTTAGCATCAATCCTTCCAATGAATATTCAGGACTGATTTCCTTTAGGATTGACTGGTTTGATCTCCTTGCAGTCCAAGGGACTCTCAAGAGTCTTCTCCAACACCACAGTTCAAAAGCATAAATTCTTTGGTGCTCAGCTTTCTTTATAGTCCAACTCTCACATCTATACATGACTACTGGGAAAACGATAGCTTTAACTAGATGGACTTTTGTTGGCAAAGTAATGTCTCTGCTTTTTAATATGCTGTCTAGCTTGGTCATAACTTTTCTTCCAAGGAGCAAGCATCTTTTAATTTCATGGCTACAGTCACCATCTGCAGTGATTTGGGAGCCCAAAAACTGAGGATGGGGAAAAGCTTCTATGCATCCTTGGGATTCTCACCAACACTTTGCAACAAAGTCTAGACCCAATGGAGTCCTCTGCTATTTATAGCTTTCTTCCTCACCTCACTGTCTTACAAGCTCAAATTTCAGACTAATCCATTCATAACCAAACAGTCACCATTAGGGATTTTTAACTGAGGTCATCAAAAAGCTTATAAACAGTTACTTAAGATCAGTCTCTTGAAGGGTCTCCTGACTGGAGATGGAACATCTATAGGATATTAAACTCATGGCATATTAAATAAAGATTCTGCATGAGTTTACATTTCCTCAACTGTGTACACTTTCTAAAATGATGGTGTGCTTCTAAAAGAACAGACTACATGTTATTGAGGCCTAAGCATCAGCAAATAAGGAGGGAAGGAACGAACAGAACCAATCTAACCAACGGAGCCAGAATAAACAGCCCATATAGTTAGGCCTTCCTTTCATTTTTATTTCCTCTTATTTGAAAGGATATTTTCTAATAGAAGCAGAGTTCCTTTGTTTGAAAGCTCTGAATGCTGGGACCATGGTCCCTCAACCTGAAGTCATCAATTACCTGGGTATTTTTAAAAATTCTGAAACCCTAGGCCTGGGACTCAAAAGGGCATTTTGAAAGAAGTACAGAGAACAGTTCTTTGTCAATTTCCATTTACTGAAGAATTTTGTATTGAACAGGAATTGGGTTTCCATCTTTTTACGAACAGCTAACAGAGCTGAAAAAAACAAACAAAAAGCATTAAGGTAATTATTTTCCTTAAAAAGCAGAAGTGAAACACCAACCCTGGAACTTCAGAGCAAAAAGTCTGCTTACTATCAAAAACAAAAGTTCACCCAAAGGTAAACCAGAAGAGACTGCTGGTCTTTTCAGGCAAAAACAAAGAAGAAATGCATAAGTCGCTGGCTTTGTTACAGCATAATGTTTATAAAACATTTAATGCAGTGTTCTTTGCCAATTAGGAGAGAGTACAGGATTTACCTTTCAGTTTTAATATCTTTGCCTGACTTTCAAACTAGTAACATGAGCCAAAAGGATTAAGGAAACCCTTTCATACATATTTCTACACAACTGTCTTCCTTGGAAATTGTCTTCAGGGTAAAAGGGAATGATATTAGGCCCCTGTAGCAGGGACAAGCTAGATTTCCTTTAGATATAATTGGTACAATGTGAAATTTACTTGTATTTTCATGTCAAAGCCTGATTATCTGACCATCCCCAAGATTCTGTGAGCTACCTAATACTTTTTATATACCTTTAATAAAGCCTTTTCTGTTAAAACTAGCAAGAGGATTCAAAGTTAAAATAAACCACAGAGTCAGTGGTGCCAAAGAGTTTACAGTCAACAGACCCCCAAAGAAACAGAAATGTGAATGATTTTCTCCCTGAACTGGGTTTGAAAGTAGCAAAGATCCTAAGACTTTTAAAGGACCAGTAGTTCATTTTACACGGGGCAAAAGTGTGACCTACATGACTACCTATTGTGAGTCACAATGAGGCACCTACTATTAGCAAAAGACTACATGATCCCTGTTGCTTCCCAGGAAAGCTTAAAGAGAGAAAATGGCAAGCTCAATATTTAAAATTCTTAGCTTGGGACTTCCCTGGGGGTCCAGGGGTCAAGACTCTATGCTTCCCGATGCAAGGGCTGTGGGTTCAATCCCTGGTTGGGGAACTAAGATCCCATATGCTGTTTGGCCAAAATAAACTCTTTAAAAAATAAGTAAAATTCTTAGCTCTGGGTACAATCATCAAATAAGGGGTTTTTATGACTACCACCCTAAGAAAGAATCTCTTCTATGTTCCAAGGCTGAGATCACTGAAGTCAAACACAGAAGATGACCTTAACTTGCACCACAGCAATGCAGGTTGATTTCACAGTCCTTCTCTTGAGTACAAGTGAGGGAACTGATCAAGAAAGAGTGCGATCCTAAGAGCTCCAATGGAGTCCATCAGTATCCCAAAAATTAATTTAAAACCACTCATTTCCCCTTGCCAGACAAAGCTGTTCACTCTGCCATGAAGACCAGTCTGTTACCAACTTGCTATAGGAGTGTGTGAGTGCTCAGTCCTGTCTGAATCTTTTGCAATCCCATGTACTGTAGCCCAACAGGCTCCTCTGTCCATGGGTATTTTCCAGTCAAGAATGCTGGAGTGGACTGCCATTTCCTCCTCCAGGGGATCCTCCCAACCCAGGGATCAAACTCGCATCCCCTACACTGGCAGGCGGGTTCTTTACCACTGAGCCACCATAGGTGGCTTGATTGTAAACACCTCACCTAAGCAAGTTCCTTCTCAAGGGGTGCCAATTCTCCCCTTGTCCCATTCTAAATTGCTTCTATACCTAAAACTGGATATATACTCCAGCATGTCCTTTGACGTACATTACAAAATCAAACCATGAGTATACAACAACAAAAAAGGAAAAATCACAAGAATTGGTTAAATTCTATTACAAAAAACACCGAGAATAGATGTGAAAACAGATTCTGGGGATGGTAGATTAGTGGGAGAAGAACATCATGTTAGATTTACTCAAGTCAAAAATACAGAGACAAATAGCAAAAATGCTGGTGCCAATATACTAATTCTGGGTGACCCAGGTTGCTTGTTTTCTTGGTGGTTTAAATCAAATCTGGACTCAATCATGGCCTCCAAAATGAGGCTGAGATACAAGATTATATGTAGTAGAAAAAACATAGAAATCTGGAGAGACAGCTATCACATGCAACATAATTATATCTGTTCCCAATTAGGTCTCCCAAGAAGGCCCCATGTCTTTACCACAGCACTGAGAAATAAATGCTGAGGTCTTCGGAAAGCAGTATAATGGTTGGACTCTGTGGATCAAAATAAATGTGAAAGCTGTCTGTGTAACAGGTCCTACTTTTTCAATAGAGATTATGGGATCCAGAGTGGAAGAGGACAACAGAGTCACTTTATCACAATAGATAAGACTGGCTTACTAACCATAATAAGCAGCAAGGCTAGAGTAGATACAAATTTAATTTGCTTAAAAGAGTTTACTCCAAAACTACTTTATTGATGAAATTAATGAAAGGTCATCGATATCTATACAAGACTTATTAAAATGCACATATTCATTTAAGCAAGGTCAAAACATCTACAGGGTGAAAACCACCATAGGATTAGAACACTGAGATCAATGAGAAGTCAGTGGTCACGAACCTGGGAGACAATGCAAGGGATCATTTCTCCAAAGAAGGTCAGGGTTATGTCCACTGACCCAGAACAGGATTAGGGTTATGTCAAGTACTTTTAGTGAATTATCATTATTATGAATTATCTTTAGAGGATCTTAGGGGAAAGTTTGTTTCAAGAGTCTCAGGAAGGCCTATAAATACACCCAAATCTTTCTAAAGAAACTAAAGGGTGCCACCGTTTGGATCAGAAATTGTTAGTTTAGAAGGGCCTTGTTAATTTCAAAATTATAATTGCAAATTGTCTGAAACAAAAAGGAGACTACTGATGCTAAAACCGATGGACCATAGGTAATATCATGACGCCAAACCAAAATTATACCATTAAAAGCTTTAATGTTTCCTAATATTAATAAGCTCTAAATGTAAGAAATTTAAAATATAACATCAACTGTCAAGCTAAAATAAGGAAATCAGATAATTTTTCAGAAAGCAATAAGGAATATATAAAATATATAGAAACTGTTTCTCTGCAAGTATTTTGTAAATGCATATACCCCTGGAAAACTTGATTAATGGAGAAAGCAAAAATATACAATATTAAGATAAAAAAGGCAGGGGGAGGGGGAGGTGGGAAGGGCTTAACAGGTGGTGCTAGTGGTAAAGAACCTGCCTATCAATGCTGGAGACCTAAGTGACTCAGGTTTGATCCCTGGATCAGGAAGATCCCCTGAAGGAGGAAATGGCAACCCACTCCAGTACCCTTGCCTGGAGAATCCCATGAACAGAGGAGCCTGGCAGACTATAGTTCATGGGGTCGCAAAGAGTTGAACACAACTGAAGTAACTTAGCATACACACACAAGACAAAAAGTAATAACCGCAGGGTTTTACTTTTAATTATGATAAAAATTAAGATTTTAATGATTTTAAAATCATATGAGTATAGATGCAAGTCTATGGAAATGTTGCAGATACAATTTGTGGGTCCCCTCAGATTCACAAGAATGAACCTTCTTCTGGAGTCCTCAATGACCCAGCAGCCACTGCAGCTGTCACCAACACCACCCCATCAGCAGGCATCTCAGATCACTCCATCGTCTCCTGAGGCCAGTGCCAGGCTCTGGAAATATGACCTTCCTCACATCTTCCCATCATGCCAGAAGCCCCGGAAGCTCTAGTCCTCTTAACAGTACTCAATCAGACCCACGTAGGCTCTGATTCCTCCTATCACTGACTCCAATGAATATTCCCCAAAATTGCATCCCACATGGTGGGATCTGGCTTCTGCAGCAAGAGCCAAAGAGGCCAGGTGATGCAATCTGGAATGGCAGAGGGTGAGCTCCCCATGTAGCAAATATTGACCAACAAGAGCAATGAGATGAGAGGGAACTGGCAGATAAATCTACCTCCCTTCCTTCCTGCAACAAACTATTCCTATACTTATTTTCTTGATAGCCTGTCCGGAGTTGCCCTGAGTGACACACCCTTCACCTTTCAGGAGGCAGTGAGCACCAACCTGCATTTCCTTCCTCCCCTTTCACTGTCCCAGGATTGCACCTCCCAATAAACCATTAGCACTCAACCCTGGCTTCATCCTCTATTTTCCAGGGTCTTCAAGCTAAGACAGTGATCAATTTGAAAATGCAGAGAAACTAGTTGACTTTACCCAAATAAAAACTACTGTATTTGACCAATAGGAAGTAGCAAGCTTGAAAAGATTAATAATCACAAAAGACGTTGGAAAGCCAAGGTCTACCACTTTTCAAAAAATACCAGGCCCAGATGATATAGCAGCTGGATTATCTCTTCTTTTTAAAGTACAAATAATTCCTAATTTATGTTATTTATTCTCAACCACAGAATTCATTTTATGCATTATCATGTTCTTATTAACATAACATAATGAAGAAAAAACTCTAGGCAAATTTCACTGATGAATAGGATGCCAACATTTTAAATGCTATCAAATAAATTCTGGCAGTGCAGTAAAAGAACAATTCATCACAAAGATTTTTTATAACAAGAGTTTTTTATTTTTATTTCAGTTGTGCTGGGTCTTTGATGCTGCATAAGGGCTTTCTCTAGTTATGGCAAGCAGGGGCTACTCTTCATTGTGGTGCATGGGCTTCTTATTGAGGTGACTTCTCTTGTTCCAAAGCAAAAGCTCTGGGAGCATGGGCTTCAGTAGTTGTCGCACGAGGGCTTAGTTGGTCCACAGCATGTGGAAGCTTCCCGGACCAGGGATGGAACCCATGTTCCTTGCATTAGTAGGTGGATTCTTATCCACCATACCACCAGGGAAGTCCAATCATAAGGATTTTTAAATCATTAGCAGGTCATATCCATATCAACATGTATGAGAGAATTCAGTAATTTTCTCTCTATAGCACAAGATTCTTGAAGACAATCTCTAGGTCCATCCGTGATGCTACAAATGGCATTATTTCATTCTTTAATGGCTGAGTAATATTACATTGCATATATATATACCACACCTTCTTTATCCATTCATTTATCAATGGATATTTAGGTTGCTTAGGCATCTTGGCTATTGTAAATAGCACTGCTATGAACATTAGGGTGCGTGTATCTTTTCTCCAGATGCATGCCCAGAAGTGGGACTGCAGGATCATACAGTAATTATTTTTAGTTTTTTAAGGAAGCTCCATTCTGTTCTCTATGGTGGGTGATATTTTTCTATTGTTCTTGTTCTTTAGGACAGCAATTTGCAATGTGGGTAGCACATTATCCAAGGAATAAGCCAACAGATGCACTGGAAAATATATGCCATTTATGGGGCATTTTGCCTTGTTCCTTGAAATTTCCATTTTGCATGTAGCATCAATAAGGTACTACCATATGTATTATTCAAAAACATCTAGAAACTGTTATGATTATTATTATAATCAATAGAGAAGAATCATTCCATTCAGTTAGCTGTGTTTTTCAGGACTGAAGTTATGCTTTTCTTGACTTATTACAGAAAATAATAGAAAAATATTAGAAAAAAATAGAAAAAAATAGAAAGAGTCCTTCATAAGAGAATAGTAAAGACAAATCAGATTTTTCAACCCACTAGTCAGAAGAATGCTTGTGAAACTGGAGTATAACACTGCAGGATTTTTTTCTGTGGCAAGTAGCATGCTCCTCTTGGAGATGAGCAAAACCACTTGACTAAAAGGTCCAATGTCAGTAAGAAGCAGAACTCTTAGAGAGGGTACCTTGAGCCCCCATCTTCTCATTCCCAAATCTGTTGCATCACTTTCATTTATGCTATAGCTGTATCTTTCTGGGTCCCTTAAAACCCTGTTGCAGTGGAGGAGGCAGGGAAGAGTGGCATAGAGTTAATATGGTTTAACTTAAATGCAGAGTACATCCTGTGAAATGCCAGACTGGGTGAATCACAAGCTGGAATCAAGACTGCCAGGATAAAGATCAACAATCTCAGATATGCAGATGATACCACTCCAATGGCAGAAAGCAAAAAGGAACTAAAGAGACTCTTGATGAGGGTGAAAGAGGAGAGTGAAAAGGCTGGCTTAAAACTCAACATTCAAAAAACTAAGATCATGGCATCCAGTTCCATCACTTCATGGAAAATACATGGGGAAAAAGTGAAAAAAGTGGGACTATTTTCTTGGGTTCCAAAATTACTGCAGATGGTGACTACAGCCACAAAATTAAAGGATGCGTGCTCCTTGGAAGGAAAGCTATGACAAACCTAGACAGCGTATTAAAAACATTACTTAAAAGAAACATTTTGCTGACAAAGGTCCATATAGTCAAAGCTATGGTTTTTCCAGTAGTCATGTATGGATGTGAGAGTTGGACCATGAAGAAGACTGAGCAATGAAGAACTGATGCTTTCGAACTGTGGAGCTGGAGAAGACTCTTGAGAGTCCCTTGGCCAGCAAGGAGATCAAACCAGTCAATTCTAAAGGAAATCAACCCTGAATATTCATTGTAAAGAATGATGCTGAAGCTCCAATACTTTGACCACCTGATACAAAGAGCCAACTCACTGGAAAAGATCCTGATGCTGGGAAAGATCAAAGGGGAGGAAAAGGGCCAACAGAGGATTAGATGGTTGGATGGCAACATGGACTCAAACGGACATAGGTTTGAGCAAACTCTGGGAGATAGTGAAGGACAGGGAGGCCTGGTGTGCTGCAGTCCATGGCGTCACAAAATGTCGGACGTGACTTAGTAACTGAACAACAATGGGATGGGGGTACCCAGATCGGCTTCAGTAGCTTGAGTTTTAGATCTCCTGCTTCTCTTACTGGATGAGTATACTTAGGAATTATTTTCATCTCTCCAAACCTCAATTTCTTCACTTTATAAAGAGAACACAGTAATCTCTACCATGCTTACCTCAAAGGGTTATCAAGATGCAATGATATAAAGTATGTCACTATACCTTACAAGTTGTCAAGGCTTTACAAAGCCAGGCGCTGTTTTTATCCGTAACATTCAGAGGAGGGGCCTTGGGAAGGCATGGAGCCCAGTATAATCTCGGACCTTTTGTATTTATACAGTGAAGGCACTGATACTCAACTCCTCCATTTACAGACTGTTTAATGTGGAAAACCAAAGAAACTGCAGATTCCCTAGCCAGGAGCTGCGAACAGTGAATCCCTATTCCAACACAGCTTAAAACTGAACCAAGGCAAGAACTTAAGGATACTAAGGAAAAGGGGACAGTTTTTACCCATCTGTGGTTATGGAAAGCAAATGATTGTATGCCCCCAAATCAGAAGGAAAATAAGGGGAAAAGATGTTCAGTTTGGGCATTCTTGGAGAAGAAACTGTGTACACAATTCCAAAGGAAATATAAATGTCCCTGTTTCAAAAAGCATCTTTTGGAAAGAAAAACAGAGCCATGTTGCTTCTTTCTAGCCAAGCTCAGAAACTCTTCATTAAGTCTTCTTCATGGGAAGTTAATGTAACGAAAGAACTCCTGGAGGAATATTAAGAACTAATACTTTCCTTGGACTCACTTAATTCTATAATATGCAGATAGAATTTTTACTTTAATAGCCATCTAGGGACTATTTAATACTTTAACATTTTCCCCTAACCATTTCTGCAGCTTATGGTTTGCTACTCAGAGGAGTGGGGGAAAAAATATGACTGGTAATGCTGTCAGGCAAAAAAGGGAAACTTTTCCATCATTCATCTCCTACTTCCTTATTATATGGCTCCTGAAGGGTTGTTGCCTGAAGGGTTTAATAGCCAAGGAATTAATTAAGTCTGTTCTGGTAAAAACATTGCTGCTATGACTGTGGTTAGTGATTTCTTTAGCATAAGTTTTAAAAGCTAAATCATCACCCAGTAGTGAAATGTTCTCTGTTGGTTGAGTCCTCCTCTTCATTATCCTCGTAAGTTAATTGCAATTTCAGGGTTTGGTGTCATGTTTCCATTATGTTGAGTAGGTAAGTGAGCCAAAAGAGTTCTTAACATTTCTGAAAGTCCCACCAAGTCAACCGGTCCAAACCTGAGACCACCCACTAAGACGGATATAAAGACTGCTTGGTTTGAAGACTAAGATGATAAATAAGCCAAGTAAAATAAGATGAAGGGACCACTTTTAGGCTACTTCCATCCATAAAAGGCTTTCAGAATACAATCACTGTATTGTCTCATAGAAGTGTTTAATGCTTGCTCCCCAGACAGTGACCCAGAGTTTCTTAGAAGAAAACCACTTCAGATTGACAGCTACAGGGGAAAGTGTAAGTGGCCCAAGGAATCGACAAGCACAAAGAAAAAAGTCAACAACAATGAACATAGTGACTGAGGACATCAACCAAAATCAGAACTTTAATCAAGTGTCCCCAAAAGAGTCTATCATGAGATTTTGCTTTTTCAGAATATGAACGGCACAATTTAGGGACATGGTAACAACCTAACAGGCAGATCTAGACAGTCTGCTTATGACCAACCTAGGCAGCATATTAAAAAGCAGAGACATTACTTTGCCAACAAAGGTCTGTCTAGTCCAGGCTATGGTTTTTCTAGTGGTCATGTATGGATGTGAGAGTTGGACTATAAAGAAAGCTGAGCACCAAAGAACTGATGCTTTTGAACTGTGGTGTTGGAGAAGACTCTTGAGAGTCCCTTGGACTGCAAGGAGATCCAACCAGTCCATCCTAAAGGAAATCAGTCCTGAATATTCATTGGAAGGACTGATGCTGAAGCTGAAACTAATACTTTGACCAGCTGATACTAAGAACTGACTCATTGGAAAAGATGCTGATGCTGGGAAAGATTGAAAGCAGGAGAAGGGGATGACAGAGGATGAGATGGTTGGATGGCATCACAGACTCAATCGACATGAGTTTGAGTAAATTCTGGGAGTTGGTGATGGACAGGGAGGCCTGGCATGTTGCAGTACAGTGGGTTGCAAGGAGTCAGACACAACTGAGCAACTAAACTGAACTGAACTGCTGCTCTCGCTTCAGTCGTGTCCGACTCTGTGCGACCCCATAGACGGCAGCCCATCAGGCTCCCCCATCCCTGGGATTCTCTAGGCAAGAACACTGGAGTGGGTTGCCATTTCCTTCTCCAGTGCATGAAAGTGAAAAGTGAAAGTGAAGTTGCTCAGTCGTGTCCAACTCTTAGCAACCCCATGGACTGCAGCCCACCAGGCTCCTCCATCCATGGGATTTTCCAGGCAAGAGTGCTGGAGTGGGGTGCCATTGCCTTCTCCAGAACTGAACTGAGACAGTCTGCAATTTTATTGGATTTTTTTCTGTAAAAGTTTAATTTTTTATCCTTGGTCTTAAAGACTAGAAAAGGCTGCCTGTATTCCTAAATGGCAAAGTACAGGCTTCTAACACAGATTATGATCAGGAAGGTCTCTTGAGCAGAAGAGCAGGACGTTGCTTTCAATGGCCTTCAGCATCATAACATATATATCAGAACTTCCCTAGTGGCCATGTGGTAGAGAATCTTCCTGCCAGTCCAGGGGACATGGTTCAATCCCTGGATCAGGAAGATCCCACATGTCACGGGGAAACTAAACCCACAACTGCTGAAGCCTGTGTGCCTAGGGCCCTAAGATTCACAAGAGGAGCCTGCACACTACAACTAGAGAGTAGCCCTTGCCCACTGCAGCTACACAAAGCCCACACACACCAACGAAGGTCCCATGCAGCCAAAAATAAATTACAAATACATATATACATATGCACACATGCATATTGAGAATTTAAATACATTTCAGTGACATGAAAATATGTCACATAAGAAACGATGTATAGAAGTACCTCAAACATGATTTTCATCTCTAGTTACTAAAACAAGAAACCTGGGAAAAATAAAAAGTAATAATAACACATGATTCTGGATCTCATTATCAGCCAATAACATAGTGAACTAGAAGGCTGAATGCCCATTGAGTTTTTGTTATGAATCAGAATCAAACTGCACCGAAATCTGTTTCTCTTTCAAAACAAGCTTGCACTCCCCTTTTTTGTTGCATCCCTTTTTAAAAGTACATTATTTGGTTCCATGTGTGCTACTAATAACTTTTATTGTCCTTGCTAGATGGTCAACCAGTATCTCCTCCCTCTTTGACATCTATCAGTGCAAGAACGCAAAAAAAAAAAAAAAAGATACTTCGAAAAAGACATGCTGGCATTAGTTTGGAGTTCTAAGAGAAAAAGTAAATAGGAGCAATGAAGCAAGAATAAAGCTTCTCACTTGAATAATAGTGGGAAGTTTCATTCATAATGAAGGGCATCTGGTATCAACTGGAGAGTCTTAAGACCTGTTTTAAGATCAGCCACTGAAATCTGGATGCTAACAACACCTAAGTTTTTATCTTCAGTCTGCTCATCTACTTGGACATACCTAATAAGCTTCTTGAAAGTAGTCAAAGCGTTAGTCACTCAGTCCTGTCTGACTCTTTGCAACCCCAGGGACTGTAGCCCACCAGGCTTCTCTGTCCACAGAATTCTTCAAGCAAGAATACTGGAGTGGGTAGCCATTCCCTTCTTTGGAGGATCTTCTGAACCCAGGAATCGAACCCAGGTCTCCTCCATTGGCAGGCAAATTCTTTACTGTCTGAGCCACTAGGGAAGCCCAATTACTTTCTTGCCCTACCCCAAACCCACCACACCTCACTCCTTTCCCACCCTCCTGAGTAACGAATTGGTATGATAATTTCTGACATGTTTCTAAGATAGCAATTTAGCCCTGAAAACTTGAATACACTTAAGGAGGTTAACATTCTTAATTGGAAACTTTAATAGGAAATTCTTATATGGCATGTGTCTGAGATCATTACATATATTCATCCATTGAATCCTCATAACCTCATGAAGTAGATAGCCATCCACATGTTTACAGTTGACAGAATTAAGGCACAAAGAGGTTAAGCAGCTGGCTCAAGAACACACAGCTAGAACTGGTAGAGTTTTAATTTTAAACCAGGTAGTCTGGTTCTAGAACCCTTATCCTAAACTCCCATCCTAGGCTGCCTCCTAAAAATAAGCAAACACACCAAAAACGCAAGATTCTAACTTGGTCACTCAACTCCTTTTAACCTCATACCTACTTTACATTGAGAGTCCCTTGGCCTGCAAGGAGATCAAACCAGTCAATCCTAAAGGAAATAAACTCTGAATATTCATTGGAAGGACTGATGCTGAAGCTCCAATACTTTGGCCACCTGATGTGAAGAGCTGACTCATTGGAAAAGACCCTGATGCTGGCAAAGATTGAGGGCAGGAGGAAAAGGGGACGACAAAGGAGGAGATGGTTGGATGGCATCACCGACTCAATGGACATGAGTTTGAGCAAACTCCAGGAGATACTGAAGGACAGGGAAGGCTGAGGTGAGGCAGTCCATGGGGTCACAAAAGTCAGACATGACTTAGCAACTGGACAACAACTACTTTACATTGATTATCTTTGGAATTTTTAATCATTTCCAGTTTGGTCTCAAGCTCTCAAAGATGCAAGAAAAAGATGAGCAAAACAAAGCCTTTGGATGGAAATAGTAAAAATGTGCTGAATGAAAAAATGAAAGATATACTAGGACTCTCTACTTTCTCAGGGCCATCTACTGGTTAGCTTATCTGCATCCAGCAAGCCCAGCGCTTTCCTGCTACTCTCCTTGCTTTGAGCATAGGTTTTCCATGGACTTATGTCTTTAGCACTGGCTGCCTTGAACCTGGAGGTAATCTGGCACTCGTCTTTCCTTGGGTCTGTTCCTCTCTCCATCTGCTCTTCAGAGCCTGCATTCTCTGAGCATTCTCTAAGGAAGCCACCCTGGCTTCTGCTTTCCATAAAATTTTGGTGAAATATTTTAGGCGTGTAAAACTGTTACAAACAGCATTTAGCTAAAGAAAGAAAAAATGAGAGCAAGTGCTTCAACTGAAGCCCCTGTGAACCCTGCACGATCCTTTTTTCTTCTCTTCTCCCCGAATTAACCACTATCCTGTGCTGGGATACATTTTTACACTTCTAATAGGACTCCAGAATACAAACAATATCGAGTTCTACATGATTTTAAACTGTATAAAAAATGGTATCTCATTGTACATGTTATTCCCTCAACATTATAGGCTATTTTTAAATTTTTTAAAGTCTTTATTGAATTTGTTACAATATTGCTTTGGTTTCTGGTCGCAAGGCATGGGGCATCTTAGTTCCCCAACCAGGGATTGAACCAGCACCCTCTGCATTGGACGGTGAAGTCTTAACCACTAGACCACCAGGGAAACCCCCTAGATCATTTTAATAATAATAAGTTCTAAGGATGTAATATACCGCATGATAAATATAATTAACACTGCTGCATGTTACATGTGAAATTTAAGAGGTAAATCCCAAAAGCTCTCACAAGCACACAAAATTTTTTTCTATGTCTTTTTTATCTATGAGATGACATATTTACTAAATTTACTCTGCTCATTACTTAATGAAGTATGTAAGTCAAATTGTAGTGCTGTAAACCTTAGAATTACACAATGCTATAGGTCAATTATATATTCAAAAAGCGGCAGGAAAAAAAGTCATCATAATAATATTTAAAGTGAACAACTTAACCCCACAGCTTAAGAAAAAGAATGTTACTATTACCATAGGCGCCCCCTTGATCCCACCCTCCTCTCCCTTGACTCCAAGAGGTTAACTATTACCTTGACTTAAGCATTAATTTTTTCTTAAACAGCTGCTACCACTTTTGTCTGTATACCTAGAGCAAGTATTACTCAGTTTTGCCTGTTTATCATCTTATATAATGTTTGCATATATTCTTCTAATGACTTGCTTTCTCCACTCAATACTTTGGAAATTCTTCCATGCCAGTTCACACAGCAGTAATTCCTTTCTTTTCACCATGGCATAATACTACATAGTGCTTTGCCGATACTGGGAAAGATTGAGGCCAGGAGGAGAAGACGGCATCAGAGGATGAGATGGATGGATGGCATCACCAATGCAATGGACATGAACTTGGGCAGACTTCAAGAGATTGTGAGGGACAGGAGGCCTGGCATGCTGCAGTCCATGGGGTCACAAAGATTCAGACACGACTGGGCGTGTCTGAACAACACCACAAGTACTACCTCATATGGCAATTCCACTAATGACCTAGTCTCCTATTGATGAGGTTTGATTTTGTTGTTTGTGTTGTTGTTTTCATCTTTTGGGATGGGGGTTATAAATATGCTTGACCATGCCTATGGCAAACACATGAAAACATCACTCCATGATTGTTCTGTAACTCAGGTTTCAGTGGGGAGTAACTTTAGTCACTTCTGTATTTTCTCAATTTAGATTTAAGTTCAGTCAACTCAGGATTTTCCTCTCTGATTCTTTCATCAGAAATGTAGTCCCGGTGGCCTTATGGAAAGTCAATTTTGTACAGCAAGGAAGCTTCTGGTCCACTGCCATACTCTATCTTCCACTGACATCCTCCACGATCCATCTCATCCTACTCTGGTTACTTTTGTTGTGTGATTTTGGTCTTCATCCTTCTCTGGTGGCTAGCTCAGAGATGTCACAGATTCTCCCTCTTAGCCTTTCTGTACTTTTCTCTAGAGGAAAATAAGGCTTCCCACAGCACTCTGTGGCTGCAAACCACTGGAGCACCACCGAAGCTCTCTTCCGAGATTCACACTGGCCAAGAACTTTTCCACAGGTCTGTCTTCTCTGACTTTATCAGGAAGAGAGGCTTAGAAGCTACCTGGGGCCTTGGGGACATGAACAAGAGAATTCTCTAAAGATAGAATGAAAGTGAAAGTAATTCAGTCTCCCACTCTTTGAGACCCCGTGGACTGTAGTCCATGGAATTCTCCGGGCCAGAATACTAGAGTGGGTAGCCTTTCCCTTCTCCAGGGGATCTTCCCAACCCAAGGATCTAACCCAGGTATCCCACATTAGAGGCAGATTCTTTACCAGCTGAGCCACAAGGGAAGCCCAAGAAGACTGGAGTGGGTAGCCTATCCCTTCTCCAGATCTTCCCGACCCAGGAATTGAACTGGGGTCTCCTGCATTGTAGGTGGATTCTTGACCAACTGAGCTATCAGGGAAGCCCTAAAGTCTGAGACTGCAGTCAAATGTTAGTCCCTCTTGAGGGTCTGAGTTAATTAGCCTAGTCCCTGGGATGACTTGAATGCAAAGGGAAGACTCTTGTGGAATAAACCAGTGAGATTATCCGAAGGCTCAGCTTCAGTACCATAAAGACACTCTCCAACATGGCAGCCACTTGCCACATATGGAGATTCTAGTTTAAATGGTGAACAATTAAGATTAAATAAAACTTAAAATTCAGATCCTCAGCTACATCATCCACTTCTGAAGTTCTTTCCCTCACCATAGAAAATTCTATCGGACAGCACTGTCTCAGAGGATGTTTGCACAAGAGAGAGCCAAGTGGGTACTCCAAAGAAAAGCATCAGTCCCTAATAGCAGAACTGATTTTGCCATCAAGTATCCAGATTCACCCTGGTTTCACCTCAGCATTTGGGAGAATGGCTGGTGGGCTCTCACCAGGCGTAATGGTCAGTTTTTGAAAGACCTCAAAAATCACTCCTTCCCTCTTTGGCTAGAGGGAGAGGATGCAGGAAGGGGCTGTAATGATAGGTCATTAAACTGACCTGAGCTAGAGGGGAATAAGACACTGTCTTATGGCTACTCCCCCACATGGCTGGTACCTGTGACAAAGCAAAGCAAGGTAATTCTCCACTGCAAAATGTGCACTGCTTAATAACACCAGCCCATTTCAGCAAGTCTCACTCATATAAATTGAAAAGTTGCATTTTTTTTTTAAATTTTATTGGTGTGTAGTTGCGTTAGTTTATACTGTACAGCAAAGCAAAGCATCTATATGTATATTCTGTCTTTTTTGGATTTCTTTCTCATTTAGGTCACTACAGAGCACTGAGTAGACGGTACGTTCGCATTAGTAATTATTTCATGCTGTTGTTGAGTCGTTAAATTGTGTCTGACTCTCTTGCAACTCTATGGAATGCAGCCCACCTGGCTCCTCTGTCCATGGGATTTTCCAGGCAAGGATACTGGAGCGGGTTGCCATTTTCTTCTCCAGGGGACCTTTCTGAGCCAGGAATCGAACCAGAGGCTCCTGTTTGGCAGGCAGATTCTTTACCACTGAGCCACCTGGGAAGCCCCTGTCTATTTTATACATAGTATCAATAGTGGGTATGTATATGTCAATCCCAGAGACGGCAATGGCAACCCACTCCAGTACTCTTGCCTGGAAAATCCCATGGGTGGAGGAGCGTGGTAGGCTGCAGTCCATGGGGTCGCTAAGAGTCAGGCACGACTGAGCAACTTCACTTTCACTTTTCATTTTCATGCATTGGAGAAGGAAATGGCAACCCACTCCAGTGTTCTTGCCTGGAGAATTCCAGGGACGAGGGAGCCTGGTGGGCTGCCATCTATGGGGTCGCACAGAGTCGGACATGACTGAAATGACTTAGCAGCAGCAGTATATGTCAATCCCAATTCATCCCACTCTCCTTTTCCCTTTGGTATCCACATGATTGTTCTCTACATCTGTGCCTATTTCTGCTTTGTAAATTATATCACCTATGCCAATTCTTAACACGTTTCAGTTTTAAATATCATTCTCTGAACTTCGACGTGTAGACTTGTCAGTCACTGTATATTGATCTATTTTAACTGCTAACCTAAACCCTCCTTCCATGCGCCTTCTTTTCTCAACAACTTTATAAAAAGAACTTCGTAGCTCTCTTGGTTATGCAGTATCTCAAATTTTCTTCTCTCCCACTGTTTCAGGCTTGAGCCAGGTACCCCAGGTGGTATCCTTCTCCCTCCCCTGGATTGCTCTGGACAGCACGGGGGCAGCCCTGCATGCTGCACATCCAGGGACCTCTGTCCTTGGAGGATCTGAAATCAGTCAGGGAGGGGAAAGGAGAGGGAGACTGGATACGTGGAAGAAAGGAGAACCCAAGCTATTCCTCCTCCTCAGCTCCCTCTGGGCTGTGGCTCATACGACCCAGCCTACAGTGACCTCACTCCCCACAGAGGGACTCTGGGCTCTGGGCTCTAGGCTCTAGGAGCATCAACTCCTTCCTCTGTCCCTCCCGCCAAGGAGTGACACTAGCTTCTTGCCATCCAGTATCAGGCTTGGCTCCCCACCTCCTGCCTGACTTCTCAGCAGTTCCATCACCAGTCTGACGAACATTAATGACTCAGTGTGAACTTTGAAACAACCCTACAAAATCCATTCCAGCTCTCATGGGAAAGCTGCCAAGTGTCTTCCCCAGTAATTGCAAAGCACTCCCATCCCTCCCAGAAAAATATCAGTCTGTCTCTGTAAGCCAAGTTCACAAAATTAAACTCTTTCCCTAAATTGCATGCATATATGGGTACATGCACTGTATCCTGGTCTGATTCTTTTTTTAATTGTAATCTTCCAAAGCAAGGGAGAAATACAAAAACCCACCCCCCTGGGCTTCCCTGGGGGCACAGTGGGTAAAGAATCCATTTGCCAATGCAGGAGACATGCATTCGATCCCTAGGTAGAGAAGATCCCCTGGAGAAGGAAATGGTAACCCACTCCAGTGTTCTCGCCTGGAAAATCCTATGGACAGAAGAGCCTAGCGGACTGTAGTCCATGTGATCGCAAGAGAGTCAGACACAACTTGGCAACTAAACAATAACTTCATCCTAGAAGTGGCCCAGTACCTGTGTCTTGGATTTTTCTACCCAGATATACAGTGTTATAGACCTGATGTCTTTTACTCAATTGTGTAAACGTCTGATGAGGAACTCTAGCAGTCCAGGGATCTCACATTAAGAGGTCCCTCAATTATCTACAAAACCACAGCATTTTAATGTTCTAGATCACAATGCATTATGACTATGGGTGAATCCACTATGAGTGGATTGCCGTTTCCTCCTCCAGGGGATCTTTCTACCCAGGGGATTGAACCCAGGTCTCCTGCATTGCAGGAAGACTTTTTACCATCTGAGTCACTAGGGAAGCCCAAGGGCAGCACTATTTTTAACCATATCACAATGAAACAGCTATTTTATATTAGCTATTTCTTTACCTGTCATCTTCAAATGTTTTAGCAACACAATTTTGAATAGATCTACAGCCTTCCCTGGTGACTCAGACAGTAAAGAATCTGCCTGCAATGCAGGAGACACAGGAGACCCAGGTTCAATCTCTGGGTTGGGAAGATCCCCTGGAGAAAGCAATGGCTACCCACTCCAGTATTCTTGCCTGGAGAATTCCATGGACAGAAGAGCCTGGTGGGCTATAGTCAATGGGGTCTCAAAGAATAGGACACAACTGAGTGACTAACAGTTTATTTGCCCTAAATCTTCCATCTTGCTTGAAAAGGTACGTTTCTGTTTTGTCCCTGTTGTTTTGCTTTTTAACAAGTCATGCCATAGCTACTTCTAACAGAGATGGAAACACGCTGTACTTGATCAGCTATCAGCTTCCCTTAAATTTCTGTATTTTAATTCTTGTATTTTCAAATAATGGATGTACCAGACTTAACCATTTGAAAGACAAGCCTAATCAATACAGCACACAGTATGCCACCAGCCAGGCCTGCACTGTTCATGTTTCAGGATTATTTAACAGATGTCAGAAACTGCCGTTCCAGGCCCATGAAAATGGTGGAGCCTCTCTTGATCTTAAACCCACAAACACACACACACAAAGCAACTTTGCAAGAAAAGAAAATTTTTTTAACTTTCTTTGGTCTTCTGAACTTCAAAAGGCAACCACAACTTCATTCCGTTTTACATTTTTTTCCCCTTCTCCTTTACAATATCAATTGAGGTCTCTCTTTCTACATCTTTTTAGGGAATTGTTACAGATGCTTCTGGGATTTATAAAATAATTTCCTGCACATTAATGCAAAAATTCTGTGACTTCCCAATTCAATAGAAACAAAAGTGATGATTCCAATTTGAATGCTCTCTCTTTTCTTTCTGATCTTTGCCTCCTGTTCCTTTCATCTCACCTTTTCCATTTCTGAGCCTCCAGATCAATCTTTTCCTCTGTTGCTCCATTCTACCCTCTGACCCTTGCACAAAACAGGAATTCAATCAAACACATTCTTGCTCAGTCGTCTTTTCCTTGGACCTTCTGTCATTGACTCTCACTATGCACTCTTTTCACAGTTAAGACAGGTCTCGAAGAATTACCCACCACAGCACCTTTTTATCCATTAAAGGATATAACCTTAACATTGATCTGTTAAGATCTGTACGTTTTTTTATTTGCATTTGTTTATTTAAATTGTTTTGGCCGCACCACACAGCCTGTGGGAGTTTAGTTCCCCAACCAAGGATCAAACCTGAGCTCCCAGCATTGGAAGTATATGGTCTTAATCCCTGGACTGCCAGCAAAGTGCCAGATTTGTGTATTTTTACAAAACCAACCTGGTCATCAGTAAAAGGAGAAGGATAAGATGGCAGCTGGAAGACCAATTGGGAGGTAATTACAGTGCCCACAGAAAATATCGTAAGGCCCCATGGAGGCAACAGAAGCAGCCTGGGAGAGAAGATGGAGTTAAAGGACACTGAGAAATAAAACTGACAAGACTCAGTGTCTGGGATGTAGGGGCTGGGGGAGAATAGGTGGCAGAGAAAGACTCCTAAGTTGGTCTTTGGTGGCAGTGCAATGCTGTCTTTCAGGAGATACGAAGAAGAACAAGTTTTAGTCAAAACACGATTCTTTCAGTTTAGATAAATATCTTTCTTCTGGGAAACAGTCCTTGGCTTCTGTTTCATTGAATTCAAAGTAACCTCTCTCTCATTAATTTTTTGGATATCCTTCTAAAGTGTTCATGACAACATAAGAAAATCTGCATAATGCATTCTCACTAAAATTAGGGTATCATGCACAGTGATCAGTTTATTACATCTTCCATATTAACCATTTGGGGAGGTATATAGTAGTATCACACGGCAGTGTTGATTTGTACCCCCCTTATGATTAATGGTGTTGAGTATCTTTTCAAGTACTTTTTTGCCATTTGTATCAGGCTGCTACAGCTGCTGTAATATATTATCATAAGCTTGGTGGCTTAAAATAAGAATTGTATTCATTCAGAGTTCTGGAGACAGGAAATCTGAAAATCAGCATCACTGAAATAAACTTAAGGTTCATCATGGCTCTGCTTCCTTGGAAGTCTCTACAAGAGAATCCTTTCCTTACCTTTTTGTTGTTGTTGTTATAGCACAACTCATATTTCAATTGGACAGAAAAAAATGAGTATCATTTACAGTATCTTAAGATAAACTGTCTTTGAATGAGAGTTGTTTTTATAGTACACTGAAGTCTACAAGATGTAAAAAGTTACTATTCTAGAAAGTTTACTACTGCACAAAATGAAGACTGATGAAATCAAACAGCGGGTAGGGACGGGCCTGTGGTTTCTCACGTTTCATTAGCTGCTATAACAGTCCTTCAGGTGGCTGAGGGAGTTTCAGATTTTCTTTAGACATCATTAGGTGTCGAAGCTCTTGAGGACAACTTTGATGCTATTATTAATTCTGCCATCTTGGTAGCATTGATATGGCTCTAATGGGGCTCCACCACCCCCATTAGAACTATTAACTCCTTTCATATTAATTTTTGTTATAAATTTCACAAAGGGGGGTGCTTCTGAGTATTGGGGTCCATATTCTATTTTAAGGCTGTATTTTTAGTTTTTATAAATTGTTCTTGAGAGCCCAAACATCCCTGCCCATCTTGTAAGTGCCGTGTCTTCATCATCTTCTAGACTTTGACTAACTGTGCTATCTCCTACACCTTTCTGGTCTTCTTCCAAAGTTGGAAATTGCAAGGAACTTTTACTCCCGAGCCCATGGTGGCTGCCACCTTGCATCACTGTCACTCCCTTCCTTATGCCGCTTTTAGTTTCCAGAGCTATATTCCTCGAGTTCCTTGGCTCCAGGCCCCTTCCTCCAGCTTCAGTGCTGTGGGCAGTCTCTTCTGTTTCTGCACCTATACCCTTCCATCATGCATGAACAAGGCAGAAGTCCAGGACATTTTTATGACCTGGCCTTGGAAGTCACATAATATCACTTTCATAACAGTCTAGATGAAGGCAGTCAAAAAAACCACCCTAAAGAAGACTACAAATGACCAATAGGTACACGAAAAGACACTTAGCATCACTAGTCAGAGAAATGCAAATTAAAGCCACAGTGAGATATCGCCTCACAGTCTTAGGATGAAAGTGAAAGTCGCTCAGTCGTGTTCAGCTCTTTGCAATCCCATAGACTATACAGTCAATGGAATTCTCCAAGCCAGAATACTGGAGTGGGCAGCCTTTCCCTTCTCCAAGAGGCCTTCCCAACTCAGGGATCGAACCCAGGTCTCCCGCATTGCAGGTGGATTCTTTACTAGCTGAGCCACAAGGGAAGCCCAAGAATACTGAGGTGGGTAGTCTATCCCTTCTCCAGCAGATTTTTTTTTTTTAATTCTCATAATATTTTTTTTAATTTTAAAATCTTTAATTCTTACATGCGTTCCCAAACATGAAACCCCCTCCCACCTCCCTCCTCATAACATCTCTCTGGGTCATCCCCATGCACCAGCCCCAAGCATGCTGTATCCTGCATCAGACATAGACTGGCGATTCGATTCTTACATGATAGTATACATGTTAGAATGCCATTCTCCCAAATCATCCTACCCTCTCCCTCTGAGTCCAAAAGTCCATTATACACATCTGTGTCTTTTTTCCTGTCTTGCATACAGGGTCGTCATTGCCATCTTTCTAAATTCCATATATATGTGTTAGTATACTGTATTGGTGTTTTTCTTTCTGGCTTACTTCACTCTGTATAATCGGCTCCAGTTTCATCCATCTCATCAGAACTGATTCAGATGAATTCTTTTTAATGGCTGAGTAATACTCCATTGTGTATATGTACCACAGCTTTCTTATCCATTCATCTGCTGATGGACATCTAGGTTGTTTCCATGTCCTGGCTATTATAAACAGTGCTGCGATGAACATTGGGGTACATGTGTCTCTTTCAATTCTGGTTTCCTCGGTGTGTATGCCCAGCAGTGGGATTGCTGGGTCATAAGGTAGTTCTATTTGCAATTTTTTAAGGAATCTCCACACTGTTCTCCATAGTGGCTGTACTAGTTTGCATTCCCACCAACAGTGTAGGAGGGTTCCCTTTTCTCCACACCCTCTCTAGCATTTATTGCTTGCAGATTTTTGGATCGCAGCCATTCTGACTGGTGTGAAGTGGTACCTCATTGTGGTTTTGATTTGCATTTCTCTGATAATGAGTGATGTTGAGCATCTTTTCATGTGTTTGTTAGCCATCCATATGTCTTCTTTGGAGAAATGTCTATTTAGTTCTTTGGCCCATTTTTTGATTGGGTCGTTTATTTTTCTGGAATTGAGCTGCATAAGTTGCTTGTATATTTTTGAGATTAGTTGTTTGTCAGTTGCTTCATTTGCTATTATTTTCTCCCATTCAGAAGGCTGTCTTTTCACCTTGCTTATATTTTCTTTTGTTGTGCAGAAGCTTTTAATTTTAATTAGATCCCATTTGTTTATTTTTGCTTTTATTTCCAGCATTCTGGGAGGTGGATCATAGAGGATCCTGCTGTGATTGATGTCGGAGAGTGTTTTGCCTATGTTCTCCTCTAGGAGTTTTATAGTTTCTGGTCTTACATTTAGATCTTTAATCCATTTTGAGTTTATTTTTGTGTGCGGTGTTAGAAAGTGATCTAGTTTCATTCTTTTACAAGTGGTTGACCAGTTTTCCCAGCACCACTTGTTAAAGAGATTGTCTTTACTCCATTGTATATTCTTGCCTCCTTTGTCAAAGATAAGGTGTCCATATGTGTGTGGATTTATCTCTGGGCTTTCTATTTTGTTCCATTGATCTATATTTCTGTCTTTGTGCCAGTACCATACTGTTTTGATGACTGTGGCTTTGTAGTAGAGCCTGAAGTCAGGCAAGTTGATTCCTCCAGTTCCATTTTTCCTTCTCAAGATCGCTTTGGCTATTCGAGGTTTTTTGTATTTCCATACAAATCTTGAAATTATTTGTTCTAGTTCTGTGAAAAATATGGCTGGTAGCTTGATAGGGATTGCATTGAATTTGTAAATTGCTTTGGGTAGTATACTCATTTTCACTATATTGATTCTTCCAATCCATGAACATGGTATATTTCTCCATTTATTAGTGTCCTCTTTGATTTCTTTCATCAGTGTTTTATAGTTTTCTATATATAGGTCTTTAGTTTCTTTAGGTAGATATATTCCTAAGTATTTTATTCTTTTCGTTGCAATGGTGAATGGAACTGTTTCCTTAATTTCTTTTTCTACTTTCTCATTATTAGTGTATAGGAATGCAAGGGATTTCTGTGTGTTGATTTTATATCCTGCAACTTTACTATATTCATTGATGAGCTCTAGTAATTTTCTGGTGGAGTCTTTAGGGTTTTCCATATAGAGGATCATGTCATCTGCAGCAGATCTTTCTGAGCCAGGAATCGAACCAGGGTCTCCTACATTGCAGGTGGGTTGCTTTTTTTTTTTTTAACCAACTATCAGGGAAGCCCACACACTGTTAGGATGGCTATTATTAAAAGGGCAAGAGATAAGTGTTGGTGAGGATGCAGAGAAAAGAGAACACTTGTGAACCGTTAGTGGGAAGGCAAATTGCTATTGCCATTATGGCAAAGATTTTTATTAAAGTTCCTCAAAAAAATTACAAATGGAACTAAATCATATAATCCAGCAATTCCATTTGGGGGCATATAAGCAAAGGAAATAAAATCAAGTTCTCAAAGGGATATCTACACTCCCATGTTCACTGTGCCATTAATCACAATAGCCAAGATGTGAAACCACCTTAGTGTTCATCAAGGGATGAATGGATGAAAAACGACGTGGTATAAACCATCATGGAAAAGAACATGGAAAAAAATAACTGAGTCACTTCACTGTACAGCAGTAATTAACGCAACATCGCAACTCAACTATACTTCAGTAGAAAATAAACTTTAAACATTTAAAAGATGGGGTCATGGATACATGTATATATATGGCTGCATCCCTTCACTGTTTACCTGAAACTATCACAACACTGTTAATTGGCTATATCCCAGTACAAAATAAAAAGTTAACACACACACACACACACACACAAAGATGTGGTGAAAAGTACAATGAGATTATTCAGACATGGGAAAGAAGGACGGACTGTTTCTGTGACACAAGTGGAGCATGAGTGCATTATGCTAAAGTAAATAAGTCAGCCAGAGAAAGACAAAATACTATCTGTTCTCCTTAATCTGTGACATCTTAAAAAGCTGAACTCATAGAAGCAAAGTAAATAGTAGTTGTCAACAGCTGAGGGGTAGGGAAGATGGGGAGATATCCAAGAGTGCAAATTTCCAGTTGTGAATAAACACTGGGGATATAATATACAGCATGGTGACTACAGTTAATCATATCATATTATATACCTGAAAGTTCCTAACAGAGTAGGTCTTATATGTCTCGCCCCAAAATAAAAGGATAATTATGTGAAGTGACGGAGATGTTCACGAACACAATTATGGTCACCATTTTGCAATACTCACAGATATCAGATCATCACATTACACAGCTTAAACTTACACAATGTTACATGTTCATCAGATCTCAAATCTGGAGGAGAAATGAAAATTTTGCATATACTGTCCGTTCAGTTCAGTTGCTCAGTCCTGTCCGACTCTTTGTGACCCCACGAATCGCAGCACACCAGGCCTCCCTGTCCATCACCAACTCCTGGAGTTCACTCAGACTCACGTCCATCGAGCCAGTGATGCCATCCAGCCATCTCATCCTCTGTCATCCGCTTCTCCTCCTGACCCCAATCCCTCCCAGAATCAGAGTCTTTTCCAATGAGTCAACTCTTCGCATGAGGTGGCCAAAGGACTGGAGTTTCAGCTTTAGCATCATTCCTTCCAAAGAAATCCCAGGGCTGATCTCCTCCAGAATGGACTGGTTGGATCTCCTTGCAGTCCAAGGGACTCTCAAGAGTCTTCTCCAACACCACAGTTCAAAAGCATTGATTCTTCGGCGCTCAGCCTTCTTCACAGTCCAACTCTCACATCCATACATGACCAATGGAAAAACCATAGCCCAGACTAGACGAACCTTAGTCGGCAAAGTAATGTCTCTGCTTTTCAATATGCTATCTAGGTTGGTCATAACTTTTCTTCCAAGGAGTAAGCGTCTTTTAATTTCATGGCTGCAGTCACCATCTGCAGTGATTTTGGAGCCCAAAAAAATTAAGTCTGACACTGTTTCCACTGTATATACTGCATATACTGTAGGGCCTAGTAATTCACTACATACCCAACAGAAATGCACACATATGTACCAAAATTACATACCAGAGAATGCTCATTGCTGCACTGTTTGTAACAGCCAAAAACTAGAAACCACCACAAATTTTTCCATCAGTAGGAAAGCTAGTTGTATGTATCTCATGAGTATGTATGTATCATGACACTTGCACGCAGCTGTATGCAGGGGTGAAAAAATGAGTCAGTCACAACTATATGCCTCAACATGGATGAATCTCACATACATACTGTACAACTGCATTTACATAAAGTTCAAAACAGAGGCAAATCTAATTATATGAAGAATTGATGCTTTTGAATGACAGTGCTAAAGACTCTTGAGAGTCCCTTAGACAGCAAGGAGATCAAACCAGTCAATCCTAAAGGAAATCAACCCTGAATATTCATTGGAAGGACTGATGCTGAAGCTCCAAAACTTTGGCCACCTGATGCCAAGAGCCTATTCATTGGAAAAGACCCTGATGCTGGGAAAGATAAGAGGGCAAGAGGAGAAGAGGGTGACAGAGGATGAGATATAGGATGGCATCACTGACACAATGAACATGAATTTGAGCAAACTCTGGGAGATTGTGAAGGACAGGCTAGCCTGGTGGGCAGCAGTCCACGGGGTTGAAAAGAGTTGGACTCGACTTAGTGAGTGAACAAAAACAAACGATGCTAAAATAAACATTTATGTTTTCTCACGTACGAGTTTCCAAGGCTATAAAACTGAATACACTATAGTGTTAGACAACAAGGACCTACTGTATAGCACATGCAAATCTGCTCAATGTTATGTGGCAGGGTGGAGGGGAGGAGTGTTCAGGGGAGAATGGCTACATGTGTATATTCAGCTGAGTCCTTTCAAGTTCTCCTGAAACTATCACAATATTGCTGATCAGCTATACTGCAATATAAAAGTTAAAAACAAACAAACAAACAACTACAATGTTGTAAATTAGGATGGTGTTTATCTTTGGAAGAAAAGGGCCTAGTGACTGCAGGGAGCTCTGGGAAGTCTCCTGGGTTACGGATAATGTTCTATTTTGTGATCTGAATTGTGGTCACCACTTTGGGGTAGCTTGTTGAGGCACTGTCTACTTTTCCTTATATAGATCAGCAAGCAATTATTTGTGTGTATAAGACTGTCACCATGTCCTCCTCCTCTTCACCCCCTTGCTAGCATCTCTCCATGGGGTATCCCATCATTACTCACTCACTTGAGGGACAGCACCACTTATGAGCCAGGATCAGCAAGTCCCCTCTGAGAGTGGAAGGTCAGCCCCATCAGGCTTATTAGGACAGGGGTTTAATCAGTTTGATTGGCGGAGTCCCCTTTGTGTATATTAGTTGCCCAACCATGTTTGACTCTTTGTGACTCCATGGACTGTAGCCCACCAGGCTCCTCTGTCCATGGGATTTCCCAGGAAGAATATTGGAGTGGGTTGCCATGCCCTTCTCCTGGGGATCTTCCCAACCCAGGAATCAAACCCAGGTCTCCCGCAATGCAGGCAGATTCTTCAACGTTTGCACCATCAGGGAAGTTTTGGAGTCCCTGTTAGTACTTCCCAGTTCAGGACTTTCCCGTGCTGTATTTAAATTTCCAAAGATACCTACACTACTGATGGCCATGAGGTCCCTGCCCCAGAACACAAGAGGCTCTCCTAGATCCGGATATCTGGCTCTGCCATCTGGAAGCGATGGTAGGGAGCTAGAGGAAGAGCCTGCAACAACCCCAGGATGCCTGAATGAGAGAGATGCAGGTCAAGTCTGAACAATGTGCTCCGGCTACATACTAACTACATGACTACTTATTTTCTCAGTTGTAAAGCTGGGCTGCAGTGACCTTAGCATACTATTTTGGGTTATGAAGATCACTACCCTAAGAACTAAATACAGAATTTATGTAACGAATTAAAATGTTCTAAGTGAAAAACAAACAAACTGTATATACTATCATTTACCATTGCTAGAAATCTAAGTCTTCCTTTGATTTAATCAAAGTTCTGAACATCTACCCTTGTGGTATGATACCTGAAATTATGTGCATGCATGCTCAGTTACGTCTGATTCTTATAGTCACATGGACTGTAGTCTGCCAGGCTCCTCTGTCAATGGGATTTTCCAGGCAAGAATACTGGAGTGGGTTGCATTTTCTCCTCCAGGGGATTTTCCTGACCCAGGGATCAAACCAGCATCTCCTGCATTGGCAGGCAGATTCCTTACTGAGCCACATGGGAAGCTGGGTATGAATATGGCCAATAAAGTTTTCTAAAAAATCATTTTTTAAAAAATGGTTGAACCTGGGCCAAGAGGGTGGGACTGGAACTGATTAATAGGGTGGGGTCTGTGGCTTTTATCTATAGCCTTCTGCAATATATTTTTTAATCAATTGCATGTATTTGTATGATCAGTTCTTTTAAGATCATACCCAGAAAAATATTAACATAACCAAGATCCCAGCTGTTCTGACCTTCACAAGTGCTGACACTTCAGGTCTCACATTATCCAGTATTTAGAACCCAGATTCTTCACAGGTTTTCCTAAGAAAAATAATCATTGCAGATTTAATGATTTTTTTTAACAACTCTTGATGATTTCTAAGACCATGGGAGAGGATCACAGCAAATACAATTGTTACATTCATGTTTTCCTAATTATAATTTATCTAAGTAATTTGATTTTGAAAAATTAAAGACTATAGGAGGCTTATGGCGAGAAGCAACTCCCCCCCACCCAACCCACTCTTCACACTTCTACGTCATCCCTGAGGGCCAACCTCTTCTCATTACTTTCAATTAATTCTACGTTCAGTTCTTTTTACAGTTTTTATATGAAAAACCCTCCATTTGAAATGTCTCCCTTTCAAGCCTCCCCTATCTTCAAAGATGCATCCTCTTTGGAAGAAAAGCTATTGACAAACCTAGATAGTATATTAAAAAGCAGAGACATTACTTTGCCAACAAAGGTCCATATAGTCACAGCTATGATTTTTCTAGTAGTCATGCATGGATGTTGAGAGGTGGACCATAAAGGCTGAGCGTAAAAGATTTGATGCTTTAGAATTGTGGTGCTGGAGAAGATTCTTGAGAGTCCCTTGGAATGCAAGGAGATCAAATCAGTCAGTTCTAAAGGAAATCAACCCTGAATATGCATGGGAAGGACTGATGCTAAAGCTGAAGTTCTAATACTTTGGCCACCTGATGTGAAGAGCCTACTCATTGGAAAAAACCTTGATGCTGGGAAAGAGTGAGGACCGGAGAAGAAGGGGGTGACAGGATGAGATGGTTGGATGGCATCATGAACTCAGTGAACATGAGTCTGCACAAACTCCAGGAGATAGTGAAGGACAGGGAAGCTTGGTGTGCTGCAGTCTATGGAGTCGCAAAGAGTAGGACATGACTGTGTGACTGAACAACATCTTCTCAACTTTACCCCCAGCCACACTGCAAGGACCTGAAGCCCTCTTCCCAAAGAGGAACCTGAATAGAGATTCAGTGGGTTCCCTGAGCCTGGGGGGCTCACCTACAGGTCCTGAGCAAGCTTCTCCTCTGCAGAGCCTTGCATCTCGCTTCAAGGAATTTTATACCTGCTGCTCATAAGAGTTTCTCCTGACTTTATATTACTCTGTATTTTATTTATATATGTAATCAGTAATGGAAGTATGCTCAGATGCTCCAAAAAATACCAAGAAGGATGGTTCACTCTAAGAAAAACAGAAGGAAAATATAATTTGGGTAAGTGGGCAAACTTTTCAGATAGATGGAAAGACCTGGAAATAGCAATATAACACAGTGTCTTGGGGGAAAACCTGTATTTTTGGAGTAGAAAGCTCCAGAAGAAAAAATACATGAGAGAAGTGAGCCTTAAAAAGTTAATAGGAGTCAGATGGTCCTTACGTGTGAGGCCAAAGAGCTGGACTTCAGCCCATGGTCCAGGATTTGACCATTTAAATGCCTGTAAATGCCAAACTGATCATGCAAATTAGAGAAGTGAAATCATGCAAATGAGAAAAAAAGACAGAAAGTGTGGGTCTTCTGGGAAACTGGGGAGACAGTGCCCTTCCAGATGGAACAGTTTGATAATTTTTATACAAAGTGTAAGATTAGTGTTGCCAGGCATACCACTTTAATAACAGCAGACTATCCAGATTTTTCTATCAAATTCTCTGGTTTTTAAATGTTGGCAACTATTACCTGTTTTTTCAGGCTCACAGTATGTGGTCAAAAAAAGTATTATATATTCTTTAAAGTTGGTTTCAGCCAACAGATCATTTTTACCTCCCCTAGAAGCAAAAAGGAACCACCATTATGAAACTTAAGACAGGGAGGACCTATGGTCAGTCTGCAGTTTTAAAGATTGCTCTGGTGGAAGAATACAGGATGGATTGATTAGGAGAAGGAGAAATTGAAATCAAATGTGGAGAAACCTATCTGAAGGCACCTGCAGATCAATCTTTGGTAATAGATGTACTGAGAGTCAAATCTAAGGCACTGCACTTTTATCATCGATGATTAATTTTTCAGAGCAGGTAGGTGAAATTGCTCTGAGCATTTCCACCAGAATTTGACCCCCAATGATCCCTAAGAACTTTCTATTTTGTGTAAATCTTGGGTGTGACAATCAAAGACAGAATGGATTTATCTCTTCGTTACTTTCCATAACTTCATTTTTTCTTATAAATGTACTTGCTAGTATTAAGAAGAAGATAGAGTATACATCTGGCTTTAGAAAGGCAGCTTGTTGAAACTCTACCCCCTGCTTCTGTATTATATCAATCGTAGAAGCAAACAAAGGTATTTTCTGCAAATGGTTCCCATGTGCCCACATCTCTGAATGTAAAATAAACAGTGTAGGCCATGAAAACAGAGTATTTTAAACAGAGCACTGCAGCTGGGGAAACTGTCTAAACATGAACCTTATTTTTATAGTCACTTAACAATGTCCTTTATCTATTAAATTAACTTTTAAAGAGGAGAAAATGGGGAGATGGAGGGGAGGGTACAAAATGGGGACAGAGAGAGGTTATCCATCGGTTTTCCCAAAACACCTAATACTTCCATTTCTTTGAGTTCAGATACCAATATATTTTTCCATCACAAAGTTACTGTGTCTAGACAACAGATAAAAAGATATTAGCCACTTTCAGTGCATGTTTAAGAACTGTTCTTTACTCACTAAGTCGTGTACAATTCTTTGGGACCCCATGGACTGTAGCCTGCCAGGCTCCTCTGTCCTGGGATTTCCCAGGCAAGTAAACTGGAGTGAGTAGCCATTTCCTTCTCCAGGAGATCTTCCTGACTCAGGGATTGAACTCACATCTCCTGCATCAGCAGGTGGATTCTTTACCGCTGAGCCACCTGGGAAGCCCATAATTTTAAGAATATTTTGGACCAAATCTGTGCAAACCTGATCAAATCTCATCTTTGTCTCATGTTCAAACCAATGAAGTCAGAGAGAAACAATGTTCCCCAGCTCTCCAGACAGAATCAGACAGGTGCTGGCCGTGCTTAGTCCCGTCCCAGTCCCCACATCCACAGGCTATGCCCAGGCATCTCCATCCCACCGGTCCCCAAAACGAAAGAGGAAAGAGATACAATGTCAATGTGGCATTTTATATCAGATTGGCTTTGAAGAGAGTTCAGTGAGTCTCAGCCATTTGCAAGTCAACCAGCACATGAAGAAGTCAAGGGCTCACAAGCAAGAAAGGAGGAACCCTGGCCTGCTTTCCCACTAAATTCTGAATTCTGGGCTCTGTTCCCACTTTCCACTTGAAGATACATACATATGACTAGGATCTGGGCATCAGAGGCCTGACTCTCCCTTCTGTAAAATTGCTTTTCTCCACAGAGATGAAAGTCAACATTTCCACCTGCCATGTACATTTGGGGCAAGCTTGTTCCGGCTTCTATATGTAAAGGGTCAGCTTGCAGAGAGTACAGTTCCCATGTCTGAGGTCAGAGTGAAGAAAAAACAAAATTCATGTCAATCTTTCTGGAGTAGTGATGAAGGGAACTGTGTTCCACATAGCCTGAGCTGAGAATCAGTCAGCAGCTTCTCAGGGCAAGTTCAATGAAATTGGTTTTAACCCACAACGTGCTCAGGATATTCCAGAACGTTCTATGTAACCCACCTGCACTGTTCCCATTTTCCCCCAGCTTGTGCTTCTTTTTTAACTGAAGTCGTATAGATATAGTGCTGCTTTGCCAAATTCTCCAGCTTTCTCCACTCAGATTTATGAAGTTCCATTTGTGCAGCCCCCAGATAGTAAAGACCGAGGCAGGCGCCTCTGATTAGTTTTGCCGTTTCAATGCTGCCTGCCTGCTGCCTCAGGCCATTGACAGACTGTGGGTATGTTCACAGCTCTTTCCTTCTATCCTTCAGCCTTTATGGAAAATGCAGGAAGTTTGAGGCCTCTTATTTTAAATGGCGACCTGCCAGAGACAGGCCTATTTATATATGTAAGTGTTACATATGGTATCAATTGAGTAATGGGAAAAGAATAGATTGTTTATTAGAGGGGGTTGAGAAAATCGCTCATTGTACAGGGGGAAGAAAAAAAAACAAATTCTTATGAATGTTGAGATTCCTCCCTGCCATGTTGTTGGAGAAAAGAGGTAAAAGCAGGAACCGAAGTATAGCTGACTCATGAAATATACAGCATGTGTGTGTGACTGTGACTCCATGGACTGTAGTCTGCCAGGCTCTTCTATCCATGGGATTTTTCAGGAGTGAATACAGGAGTGAGTTCCTATTACCTCTCCAGGGGATCTTCCCCACCCAAGGACCAAATCTGCTACTCCTGCATTGGTGGGCGGACTCTTTACCACTGAGCCACCTGGGAAGCCCTGAAATATACAGACTGGACTTCAATAGAGCTTATCAAAGTCAATCCACACAGAGCACATGGTGCTCTCTTGAAGGATGATGAGTTACAGTCATCAGCGGGACTCCCATTGGCTGCCTCAAGACAGCCACCAGTGAAACCCATCAGGCTCCAAGTCTTGATCCAACTCCTCTTCACCTGGAGCACGTGAGGACCACTCACTCCGACTCCCATCTCCTGTAAGCAATGCCCCATCTCCCCTAACCCAGCTGTCTTCCTCTGGTCTCAAGGGTACAGCTGAGGCCAATCTCATTCTTCAGGTTTCTCGCTAGTTGTGTAAGTTAGAGTCTAAATTCTAAGTCTAGATTTCTTCAGGACCTCTCCTGTGACTTTCAAAACCTTGTTTATTGGAAGAAAAAGAGAAAAATGCTGAGATTCAGTTTTCTTGCTCTCTTCCTTAAGGCAACAAGAACACCTTAGAACACCACAAGGAACATCAATATTGTGGAGTACTGCAGAATTATTCAATAGCATGTGGAATAATGCTATTGTGGAGAATCAATAGCATAAAGACAATTGCTTCTAGAGGTTACAAGACTGCATATAAACAACTTAGCAACATCCTTAAAGAACCACAGAAGAAAGCATGCATGACCTCTCATAAAAAAAAAAAAAAAAAAAAGCTGGAGGAGGTCTTGGTCCATCTAACTTCTCCCATCTCTGATCAAGCTGTTCTCCTGCTTGGGAAATGAAGTAGTGCGAGAGCACCATCCTATGGTACAGACAGCCTCACCAAAACCATGTGTTTGGACTAAGAAAGCATCAACAATTCTCCAAAAGAAGATGGAAGCACTTTTCCAAGAAAGGATAAGATTAAGTTGGATGTGAACTTGGACAAACTCCAGGAGATACTGAGGGACAGGGAGGCCTGGCATGCTCCAGTCCATGGGGTTACAAAGAGTCGGAAAGGACTTAGAGACTGAACAATAAAATTGTATTTGTTACACAAGGAGCTATTCTAGAAGTCATCCCAGAAAAATTTTCTGAAAGTGTTTAATAAATAATTACTTACAGAATACACCTTTTTACAACTGGAGAGAAAAGAAACGATCCAGGTTCATATAAATATAGTTGGATATATATCCTGTGCTCTAAGTCCTGAGAACATTTCTCAAAGGTTATGTGAGCTGGCAGTGCACTCGAGGGTCCCAGGTACCCCATGTTTGCACACAGCAGACCCAAGGCCTGTAGCTTCTTTCAGCCTCCAACCACCTCGTCATCAGCAACATTCGGGACCTTTCTGCCCTCCATCCTCTACCTCCAAAACCAGCCAGCATGGCTTTTTGTGCTTAGCACCTTACTGCCCATCAACCAGGAGCTCCCAGATCCATCAGATAAAGTCCACCCGTCAACCCTCGGGTCAACCGAATCTGTGGGCCTCCCACACTTACCTCTCCTGGGGCTTCTGCTGCTGCTGCTGCTGCTGCTGCTGCTGCTAAGTTGTTGCAGTTGTGTCCGACTCTGTGCGACCCCATAGACGGCAGCCTACCAGGCTCCCCCGTCCCTGGGATTCTCCAGGCCAGAACACTGGAGTGGGCTGCCATTTCTATTTCCACCCAAAGTGGGTCTGCAGGGCTTACGCTGCTTCTTCTGTGAATGGGCTGAGGAGAAGCGTCAGAGTACCTAGCCTCCCTTGAAGAGGCAAATCCAGGGTGTCAGACACACCCCTTCCAGGACAGGCAGAAACCGCCCCCATAAGTGGGGTGAAACCCTGGACGACACGGAAGCCGCCATGGTCTGGGAGGAGAACCTGAACCAAGCAGTTTGAGCTCTGCCGGCACAGACTCCATCCAAATTCCTGGAAGCTGCCTCCTTAACTAGATGAGCAGGTGAAACTCATCTAGAAGATAGAGCCCACCTGCCTGCGCTCCACAGCCTGGCAGCCTCCAGGCTGGGCAAATACCCCTCACCCTCGCACGCATTAACTAGGAGCCTCGGGAGCCCAGCAGCCTTTGCGGGGCCTCTCTGGCAGTCCCCCAGTGTCAGGCTTTCTGTCCAAGCCTCTCCCTGCAGCCACTAGGCAGCTTTTTAACCATCTTGGAGTTCTAGCCCAAGCCATGGAGCAGATGGAAACAATAAAGCTTTTCGCAGGGGAAAACAAAAAATTCTAAGCTTGCAAACTATTTGCATCAAGAGGTTTCTTTCTACACACTGTATAATCCAAAAATCCAGTAATTTCAGCAAGTTTGCTAACTCAGTGACCACATGTAGACCGTTTGTTGCCCTCAATCAGAGAATGTACCAGGCTCAAAGGACAGAATCAATTGCACCCCTCACTCCAGCTCTTAAAATTCCTCAAAATGGAGGGCAGCATTACAGATAACCAGGGAGGCCTCAGTTATCCTGGAATTAAGAGGAAGAGGATTCTTGGAACTGAACTTCTGTGGCAGAAGTAACAGCCATGCCCCTACCCATACAATATAGAAGATGGCATTCTAGAATTCTGCAGTATTATATTGAAATGCCGCTAGTAAAACAACAACAAAAAAAAAACCAGCTGATTTTCTTTTTTGTCATACCATCTGGCTTGTGGAATCCCTAACCAGGGATCAAACCCTGGGCCTGCAGCAGTGAAAGCACAGTCTTAACCACTGACCTAAGGACTTTCTTAGTAAAGAAAACCAAAAGACCTTTTATATTGTCTATAAAATCAGACAGTATATCAGTTTTAGGAGTTTCAAAACGTTCATGATTCTTTACCAGTGAAACCAGCATTTAATTCCCATGATTAAACAACAACAAAAGATAAATGATTCTTTGGAAGCTTATTTAAGTCCCCTCCTACCAGTCCCTGAACAAACAAGATCAAGCAGGTGGCTGCAACATTAGTGACATGTAAAAAGAGAGTTTGAGGACATGCTTACAGTAAGATCAGTAACTACATTCATCAGCTAGTAACACTTCAAAGGACTGACATAGCTCTGTGACTATTCAACACAGGTAGCTCAGCTTAGACTTCAGATGGTCTTATTCTGTAGGTAACATAAAAGATGTGGGAAATTGCAAAAATTGCCTCAAATCCTATCCCCCTGCCAAAGTAGATTTACTCCTGAATCTATGTTGGTCATGTGACTCCCTTTGGCCAATGTAATGCAAGCAGAAGCTTAATACCTGCTTTCACACTGGACTTTATCCTCGGCTGTTCTTGGAACTCTCCCACCATGTAAACAAACCTGGACTATTTTGCTGGAGCATAAAAGACAAGTGACCCCGTCACCCTGGTTCGACAGTCAGCTCACCAGCTGATTTTCTGATGAATTTCTCAAGCTGCAACTAAATATTTGTGTTTGAACCATCACTGTCTATGCTGATGGGAAAAGTCTTCACTGTCTTGCTCAAAGGTAAGTTCCGTGATATTGATTTATTTGGCATACAAAATAGGATTTTTTTTATAAGATCTTACTATTGAGTACAATTTCATTAAACAGTATATTAGTCTGCTAGGGCTTGCATAATGAAATACCACAAACTAGCTGGCTTAAACAACCAAAATTTATTTTCTCATGGTTCTGGAGGCTAAAAGTCCAAGATCAAGGTGCTGTTAGGTTGGTTTTGGAGGAGGCTTGTTTCTGGTGGATAAATGGCTACTTTCTCACTATGCCCTCATACAACCTTTTTTCTGTACACAGGTGCAGAAAAAGTTTCTTTTATCTCTTCTTCTCCAAGGACACCAGTCCCATCAGACAGGGCTCCAAACTTTCTGCCCTCATTTACCCTTGTGCATGTGTACCAAGTCACTCAGTCACGTCTGACTCTTTACGAGCCTATGGACTGTAACCCACCAGGCTCCTCTGTCCATGGGATTCTCCAGGCAAGAATACTGGAGTGGGCTGCCATGCCCTCCTCCAGGGGATCTTCCTGACCCAGGAACCCACGTCTCCCATGGCTCCTGCACTGCAGGCAGATTCTTTACTGCTGAGCCACCGGAAAAGGCCCATTTAACCTTAATTATCTACTTAAAAGCTCGTTCTTGATATACAGTCACACTGGGGGTTAGGACTTCCACATATGAATTGGGGCAGTGGCAGGGACGGACACAATAACTCTAAGAGTGATTTTTAAATTTCAATAATAACTATTTATAACAATATTTACTAATAACTTACCATGTGCCCTAATCTATACTACGTAGTTTATACATACTTTCTCATTTGATATTCACAGCAACCTTCCAAGATAGGTATTCCCATGGAAGGTGAGGTACCTGAGGCTTAAGAAAGTTAAGATGCTTGCCCCAAAAGACACAAATGGTGGGTGGTAGAGTTGGTCTTAATCTAGGTCTTCCCGACTCTAGAATCCAAGATCTCAGTTCCTGTGCCATGCTGCTTTCATTTTCAACTGTTTTCATATACATGATTCAGACTGAAATACTCTAAGAACAGTCATTTCCTGGAGAATTAAAATACAACGATGAAACATTAAAAAAAAAAAAGCAGACATGGTGAATATGGGATCTGGGTGGCCTTTTCTATATGGATTTTTTTCACTAAAGATAGTTTTAATGTTTATTCATGTTGTAACATGTATGAATCCTGCATTCCTTTTTTCCCCATAGTAATTAAAAATAAATAACATGCCATTTACCATTAAAAAAAAATACGAAGATGTGTAAGTGATTATGCAGACAAGTAGAATGTGCAAATCATGCTGAAAAAGCCTGTATTCTCATTCAATTAAATAGAAACTCTTAGGTCTAGGAGTCCAAGTCTTCCAAAATTTACCCAGCCCTACATTTCCAATGATATCTCTCATTACAGTTCACTATCAACATCACCACCATCCACTCCAGAAGGGTACCCTACAGCCCAATAATAACATAAAGAAAACGAAGTCACATCATATGACTGGAAACACTGTAAAGGTAATGTATTTTAGACCAACCTGTTCTTTACCCCGGGAGAAAAAAAAAAAAAAAAGGCCATACAGAGTTCAGAAGGAGAAGATTCTAGGACCCATCTCTCCTACTTTACCAGTCCCTCCAGTCCTTAAAGCAAAATTCTAGAACAGATCTGCAGTCTCTAAAATCACGTTACATTTCAGAATTACTCTTGAACATGATATCAAAATCTTGTTTTATTCTTTTGAAAAAAAGCAGGAGTAGCAGTTTCTTAGAGGTCAATATAGACTTTCTGAGAAGACATTTCTATGACTGTGTGGTATGTATGAAGCAGTATTTGACCAGTTTATTCAGATGAATGATTTAGAGAATGTCTCTCTTCATATGAAACTTCAGAAAAGGAAAGGCTGCTGGAAAAAAAAAATGTTCATCTAAGAAAATTTCTCTGAAGAACAGAAGAGATCTGGCTATTGTTCAGAGTCATTTGTCAGGTGGCAAAGACATCTGCAGACCACATGTTGCTCTTCAAGGTCAGGAGAAGGCTCTGGAAAGTGAAGTCTTAGAATAGCTATCCTGTGGATGGCAATTCAAACTAAAGCTATCTAAGTCTCTGGGAAATCAGTCTTACCCTTTGAAGGACCATGAAAACTATTTTCCTCCAACTTTTTGATGATTAATTCTCAAGCAGGTTTACAAGCATAACTCCATCTGCTCATCTTTGATTTCTCTGACAACTATCCTACAGTTTGGAAGCATCAACCATAGGATTTGCAGTCTTGTCAACTGAACTGTTTTCTTTTTAAATGAAAATACATTAAAAAGCTTTGGAGGAAAAACATTTGGCCATAAAAGTTTGGTTTTATTTACATGCTGAACAAATGAGACCTAAGAGGGAAAAAAATATAACCTTTTCACTGTTATACTGTGACAAGTTCTTAAACAAATTTCCTGAGATTTCCCTGGCAGTTCAGCGGTTAAGACTGCACTCGTGCACTGCAGAGAGCACAGGTTTGATCCCTGGTTGAGGAATTAAGATCCTACATGCCTAGAGGCCAAAAAAAAAAAAAGGATGTGGTTAAACAAATGACAAAATTCAATATCTTCAGTTTAAATAACACCATGTGACATATTTGGAGAAGGAAATGGCAACCCACTCCAGTGTTCTTGCCTGGAGAATCCCAGGGACGGCGGAGCCTGGTGGGCTGCCGTCTATGGGGTCGCACAGTCGGACACGACTGAAGCAACGCAGCAGCAGCATGTGACATATTAGTATCCAACTGACTTGTTCAGTGTTGCCAGTCAGTGTCAAAATCTAGAGGGAAGATCTAAATATTTAAAAGGATGTGTAGCTCTATTTATTGGTAATTGTATTATCATTATTTGCACCAGAGTAAAAGAATTATAGGAATTAATATTAATTAATTATTTAAGAATTATTGCTAGTTTATATCTAAGTCAAAATTAAGTCTCAATTCATCAATTTCAATGGTCTTGAAAGACATTCTCTCCATTCTTCAGAGGCTTCCATGCACTGCGTTTCAGAATTTGGATTCTGGATTTAGAGTCTGTTTTCATATAAGATCTTCTATAACCCTCTCTCTGTCCATTTTTTCCACCTAAAAATGCCACAAACTTGTAACAAGGACATTGAACCTTTACAACGTGTCACAATACTGTGTCACCATGAAAGGAGGCACAGTTTCCCAACTATAACCATCGGAAGTTTAATTATGATTTCTCTCAGCAAAACTCATGAACACTATCTAATAGACAAGATACTTGGAAACAGAACACTAACATCTTCCAACTCAGCGTTCTTATGAATCAAAGATTAATCTGATGTTTGGATGAATTTTTCTCTCAAATGTGCATGTATTAAACAAAAGGGAAAATAATTAAATCAAAGCATTTTAGGTTTTGTTAGCTATTAGGACTGCTATTGAAGATACTATTATATCTATTACATTATAATATCTATTGGTTCTTCTCAGGAAGGAAATACCTCCTTCAGTTTTCTTTTTAAAAACATGCATTAATATCAAAATAACAAATCTTTTCAATGATAGTTTTAGTATCATTGTATCAAGCATTAAAGTTTTTCAAAGGCTGATAACCAACTTACATAAGCCTGTTTATGTTTTTATGATCTTTTTGAAATTTAAATATTATTTTTACAGAAACCAGCTTTATTGATAAATTATCTTTTATTTGAAATTTATATGTGTCTGTGTATATATATATATATATATATAATGTTTAATCTTTCCTCAGTTACTCTGCTGGATCTCCTTGATTTGACCCTTAACAACTATAGAAATATCTCATGAGTTTTCTAGTTCAAACGAGTTTGTCTTCGCTGCCTCCACACTCCCAAAGCAGAGGGCTCAGTTTCTATCCCTTGTAGGGGAACTAGATCTCATATAATGTAACTAAGAGTTCACAAGCCACAACTAAAAAAAGAAAGTAAGACCTAGGGCCCACTGGTCATTGTCTTTTCCCTCTGTGTTATACTGAAGCTACACCCACCTATCAGGTCAAGTTCATCTCACCTAACACAGGTGTGACATAGCAAGAAATATACATTTGGTCTCTACTTCAGGTTCCTGACACAGAGTTCCTGAATCCCTTGGGATTTCCCCAGTCATTGTTCTAATGAGGTGACTCTTGGTGGCTCCCAGATACCTTCAGGATGGTGGCTGCTCACCAAAAGATTAAGCCATGATAGCTTAGTTTGGGATTTTTTTTTTTCTAGCCCCATAAACCATTTTCCAGGGAGGAGAGAGGGGCTGGAGAATGAATTAATAACCAATCATGCCTATGTGATGAAGTTTCCATAAAAATCCCAAAACCATGGGGTTCATAGAGCTTCTGGGTTGATGAACACATCTACATCCTGGGAAGATGGTACTCCAGACCTCCAAGGAGCTTCTTTCCCCTTGAGCTCCTGCACTCAAGACCCTTCCAGATTTTGCCCTCTGTACCCCATCATCCGGCTGTTCTTCTGTATCCTTTATTATATCCTTCATAATAAACCATAAGTGTATGTAATGTTTCTCTGACTTATGTGAGCCATCTAGCAAATTATTGAACTGGAGAAAAAAGTTGTGGGAATACCTGACTTATAGCCAGTTGGTCAGAAGTACAGAGAAGACATCCTGAGATCTGCTATTGGCATCAGAAGTGGGGGGGCGGGGGGGGGGGCGGGTAGTCTAGTGGGATTGAGCCCTTAACCTGTTTGGGATCTCTGCTAATTCAGAACAGTTAGTGTCAGAGTTGGACTGCAGCACCCAAACGGTATTGAGACAGATGAAGAATTTCTTGGTTTGAGGGAAAAACAAAACAAAACAAAAAGCTATACATATTTGGTGTCAGAAGTGGTCCATGGGTAGGGAAAAATGTTTTTTCCTTTTAATAGGGATTCTGGCTTTCCTTATTGTAAGGATCCTATAATTCTCTTCTCCTTCCTCCTTCAGGCCACTAACTGGCATTTTCTCTGCAGAGAAAAATCTCCTTGATACCGCTATTGTTTAAGGGGATGACCAGCGATTGTTTCGCTGTGTTAATCTTTGAGAAATCAAAGTATAATTGTCATCATCACTTAGCAAATGTAAAACTGGAGGGTTTCTCTGAAGGAACTTTCGACATCTTCTAGCGAAACCACTTTCAAGGAAGGAAATTTTAAGGAAGAAGAACTGATTATTTTAAGGTGCTAATTTTTTGTTTCATTGTGTGTGCTTCATTTATGTGGCACGATGATATCTCAAAGCGTTAATGATGCACTCCTTTGCACATGCCCAGTAAAACGACTGATCCTCCTAGGACTTGTCAGTGTATCTGTGACTGTAAAACAGGGAGAAGAAAAGATGTCATGATCTTAATCTCTAACTCAAAGGAAAGTGCACTCCTCGCTCCTACCCAGATAGGACAACAAAACATTACAAAAAGTAGACACACACTGGAAGGACAGATTTTCCTTGTTCTCCCTTATTCCTCACTCCAAATAAGACAAAAACCTCTCAGCAGAAGGAAAAAGGAGAGCTTCAGGAAGGGAAGCAGCATGGTGGTGGCATGGTGGCCAGTCACCAGAAGAGAGAAGGCAGTATGGAAAACCTTTCATTGGGGAATCCCAAAGTAAAGAGAACACGTGTTCAGCTCCAATTTCAAAAGCCCCAGACACACAGAAGCACTCTGCATTGTAAGGGGACAAGTCTCTGGAGACTGCAACCAAGAAAAGTTAGAAATAGCCCCCTGGGTTTCCCTGCAGCTCCTAAGGGGATGGTGAAGACCCAGAAGTTTCCATGAGCCCCACATGCATAGCCACAGTGTCCACCGGCCAGACCATCTGCAGAGCAAAGGTGCAACACATTACTTGGGCCTTCTGACATGAAGAAAAGAGAATATCGAAGCTCAATTTCAGAGCCATAATTTTTGCCAGGTTGTAAGAAAGAAGAAAGTGAAAGTGTTAATCACTCTGTTCAGTTCAGTCGCTCAGTCATGTCCAATTCTTTGCAACCCCATGGACTCTAGCCCACCAGGCTCCTCTTGTCCATGGAGCTCTCCAAGGAAGTATACTGGAGTGGGTTGCCATTTCCTTCTCCAGAGGATCCTCGCAACCAAGGGATCGAACCCTGATCTCCTGCATTGCAGATTCTTTACTGACTGATCCAGCAGGGAAGCCAGATTGTTTGGTGTGAATTAAAAAAATACAAGCAGACCTGGCATTTACTCCCCAGGGGAAACAAGCCAAGAAAAGACCAAGAAGTGAAGTATCCCTTTCTTAGTTATCTGGGGTAGCCCTTGTTAGTTTGGAACTGGGGACCTGGGTAAGGGAAAAAGCACCTGGAAGAGAGCATGGCAACCCATTCCAGCATTCCTGCCTGGAGAATCCTGTGAACTGAGGGCCCACAGGGTCACAAAGAGTTGGACACAACTGAACGACTGAGCACACAAGGGAAAAGGACAAAGATCTTGAGATGGGCTCCTGTCTACACTGGAATCACTTACACTGAAGTTGACATGGAAATGAGGAGACCGGACTGAGATAAAGAAAAGGAAGACGTGGACCAGACCAAGCGGAACACTACCAAGGACCTGAGAGCTTGGGATGGTGGGGAACCAGCTGCTAGATTTTAACCAAGTTTTTTAAAAAATACCACTAAAAACACCAACTTTGAATACACAGTTAACTCCCATTCGGTTTTCTTCGTTTTTATGCAGACCTTAAATTATAGCTTTTTTAGCCACTGGGGGCTCAGATGGTAAAGAACTGACCTGGGTTCAATCCCTGGGTCAGAAAGATCCCCTGGAGAAGGGCAAGGCAACCCACTCCAGTATTCTTGCCTGGAGAATGCCATGGACAGGCTACAGTTCAAAGGACCACAAATAGTCAGACACTACTGAGCAATAAACACTTTACTTAGCATATATAAAATACACCGAAAAGGTAGTAACTCTGCAAGTCTTTTTTCTTTTTTTTTTTTAATTCAGGCTTGCTTGTGGCCTCTCCTGTAAAATTAGGCAGGAGAGTAGACTTACCCTAGCAGACATTAATAAGATTCATCAAATGCCAGGTGAGGTTCAGATGCTTCTACTCAGCACTTGCTCATGTCAGAAAGCCACAGAAAGCTGTGTGGCCAACAAGTCACATATGTTGTGATTAAGGCTAAGCTTAAGGCTTATGGTAAATTTTGGATATTTTAAAAATTTTTTCTCATGAGACAAAGTAATTACCTTTAAAAGTAGAAGTGAATCACTGGCTAAAGAATTAAATCTAATGTGAAAACAAGATTGTAAGTAAAATACGATTGTCTCATGACTAAAGCGCCAATTTGGCACAAAGTGATAATCAAGAATCAACCATACCACTGTAACAACACTGTAAGAAATGAAAGCAAATGTCTTTAAGTTTCACAGGAGAGCTTTTGAAGTCAAGAAAGTTACAATGAGAAATATCCATCACTGAAAGTCATTTCAGTGTATCTAAGACCGCTCAACTTCTTGTATTTCATTCAGTGAAGCTGTACCATCTCTGCTGCTGCTAAGTCGCTTCAGTTGTGTCGACTATGTGCGACCCTGTAGACAGCAGCCTACCAGGCTCCTCCGTCCTTGGGATTCTCCAGGCAAGAACAATGGAGTGGGTTGCCATTTCCTTCTCCAATGCATAAAAGTGAAAGTGAAGGCGCTCAGTCGTGTCCAACTCTTTGCGACCCCATGGACTGCAGGCTACCAGACTCCTCCATCCATGGGAGTTTCCAGGCAAGAGTACTGGAGTGGGTTGCCATTGCCTTCTCCGCGTACCATTTCTAACCTTGCACAATTACGGGATTTGGAAACAAAACACAGAAGTTCAAAAGGTAAGGAACTCAGATGATCCTGCCTGGTGTCAACAGCACAAATTTTTTTGTGAACCAAATGTAAATCTGATAATGAAAACTAACTCCTTAATGGGAGAATCCAAAGGTTTAAGTGAGGAAAAGACAAATTCTATCAGAAAGAGCTTGTTTGAGGTTCAGCTGTGTTAAATAAATGACATTTTTGCATTGTTTAGTGGACAAGTCGTATCCGACTTTGTGACCCCATGGACTGTAGCCCACCAGGCTCCTATGTTCACGGATGTCCAGGCAAGAATACTGGAGTGGGTTGCCATTTCCTTCTGCAGGGGATCTTCCTGACCCAGGGGTCAAATCTGCATTTCCTACAATGGCAGGTGGATTCTTTACCACTGAGCCACCAGAAAGCCCAAGCTGACATGTACAGAAACGTAATTACCCTTATTTTCTGTTAGCATTTCAGATGAGACAAGTACAAGTTACTTAGCAACCTTCATTCAAGGAAACTTAGTGTCAAGCAAAATGCCCCCACAGATTTGCAAATAAATACCCCTGAGGACCCATACCATGCTGAGTAGCACCACCACTCTTACCCGAAAATACACATCAAAATACATCTGGTTAATTCCCTTAAAACTTTTATAATTCAGCTGAATGAAAATATGAATTGGCTGATCTCTGCATTTTGCATGTTTTTTATATGAAGTAATCGAAATGAACCCAAGGAAGACATATTAGATAAAACACAACAGGGGGGGAAAATGCTTTTAGATTATGATATTGAACAACTTACCAAAAATGAACCATGTATATACTGAGGGTATAGAAAGAGTTGTTCAGATAAAAGCAGTTACTGAAACGTGCTGGTGGTCACTGCACTTGTGCTGAAAGGTTGTGCAGCAATTCTGGAAGAAGTTGGATAAAGCCATAAAAACTGTCAAATTTATTACAGGTCTTACAATGAATATAACTTAATTGGACCTGCTGGAGTAGCTGGACACTGTTTTCAACCAGTTGAAAGGGTTCCTTTGGATTTCATGCTCCCCCCATTATAGCTCACAATAGCAGAAACAACACTATTTTTACTCTTGAAATTTTGAAGGAATGTGACAGGACATGTCACTAGTGAGATGTCTTCAAATGGTGCCATTAAACTCGGGGTATGATGACATTGAAAAACAATGTCAGCCAAATATAATGATGATTTAAGCTTCCTCCAGAGTCCATTTATCAACTTCTTTAAAAAAGTGAACACTCTCCAATAAGGAAGGTGAGTGTTATTCAAGAAATTGTCAGTAATTTAATGTTGATGCATACATTTCCCCACGTGGCTCTTTCAGACCTTGGGATCAGTTTAACTGAAGGGATCAAGACTGAGACAGCAAAATGACATGTTTACATTAAAAAAAAATCATTTATATTTACTGATTAGTGTGCACCAGTATTTTTCTCCATATGGTATTACTAAAAAAACACAGAAGTGAATTGGTTACTAGTGTTAGCACAACCCTGAAAATGTCATCTGTCACTCTTATTAGTTGAATTGATCCCCCCATATGATAGGCTGAAATCCTAAACCCCAGTTCCTGTTAATGTGACCTCATTTGTAAATAGGGTCTTTATATTAAAAAAAATAGAGTCTTTGCAAATATAATTAAGGTGAGGTCAGGTTCAGTTGGAATGGGCCCTCAACCCAATGTGGGCTCCCCTGTTGGTTCAGATAGTAAAGAATCTGCCTGCAATGCAGGGGACTCAGGTTGGATCCCTGGGTCAGGAAGATCCCCTGCAGAAGGGACTGACTACCCACTTCAGTTTTCTTGCCTAGAGACTTCCATGGATAGACGAGCCAGGCGGGCTACAGTCTATGGGGTTGCAGAGTCAGACATGACTTAGTGACTAACACTTTCACTCAACCCAATAACTGATGTTCTTAGAAAACAGACAGAAAAAAGTTCTCCATGTAAGAACACAGAGACACAAACACAGAGGAAGGACGGCCATGGGAAGATGAGCAGAAATTGGAATTATGGTGCTGGGAGTTGAGGAATGTCTGGGGTGGCCAGAAGTTGGAAGAGGCAAGGGAGCATCCTTCCTCAGACTTTGCTAGGAGCATGGACCTGACCACACCTTGATTTGGGACTTCAGCCTCCAGAACTGTGCTGCTGCTACTGCTAAGTTGCTTCAGTCGTGTCCGACTCTGTGCGACCCCGTAGAGGGAAGCCCACCAGGCTCCCCCGTCCCTGGGATTCTCCAGGCAAGAACACTGGAGTAGGTTGCCATTTCCTTCTCCAGTGCATGAAAGTGAAAGTGAATTCGCTCAGTCATGTCCGACTCTTCGCAACCCCATAGACTGTAGCCTACCAGCCTCCTTCGTCCATGGAATTTTCCAGGCAAGAGTACCGGAGTGGGGTGCCATTGCCTTCTCCGTCCAGAACTGTGAGGTAATAAAACTTCTGTTGTTTAAGTTTGGGACTTTCCTGGTGGTTCAGTAGTAAAGAATCCACCTTACAATGCAGGGGACAGAGGTTTGATCCCTGGTCAGGGAACTAAGATCCCACATGCCTCAGAGCAAGTAAGACCCCTGCCACAACTAATAAGCCCACGTTTCTAGAGTTTGTGTGCCACAAGGAAGATTCTGCAAGTTGCAACTCAAACCAGATGCAGCCCAATAAATAATATTAAAAAAAAAAAAAAGAGATACCAGCAGTTTGTGGTAATTTGTTACAGCAGCCTTAGGAAATTAATATGACTCCCATTTCAACTGTTTATAAAGGTTCAAACAGCCAGTTTTCATGGCTTAACTCTCTCATGAAGATTAACTCTCTCATGAAGATTAACTTAGAATTCATGTATTATCTTTTATCTAAATGATGTACAAGAGTTTATGTAAGTTTACAATTTGATAAGAGGACACTGCAGTGGAAAAAAGAACAACAAAATTAAATCAAGTTTAAACTGATTTAAGCGGGCTCAGTTTTAACCATATCATCATACTGATCAGTTCACCACGGGGTAAAGAGAAAGGAAAAGATCTGCCCAGGAAGACAAAACGAATTTGCAGTAGGTATTGAGGTCGGCTTTTATATCTCTCGATTTCTAATCCAGAGTTTCTCCCCTGCCCTTCTGCGATGAGGCTTCACTCCCCAGGGCAGGAAGCCAAGAGTGGTTTGGGAAAGCACAGAAATACATAAATAGCATGATTCCCACAAAATGCTCTCAAGAGATTGCCTTTCATACCTCAACAAGTGTACATTCTTTACCCTAGACCCATCTGAGATTTGTCATAAATTTAAAAAATAATTCTCACGTATTTGGGTAGAGAGCTAAATTCTGATTTTCATGACAACAAAAGCAAACTAAAAACAAACAAAAAATGCATCTATTGAGAGCGGGAAAAAACAGCGGGGGGACTTGTGATGGCTACCACTTCCAATAGGAAGGAAAGAATAATCATTTTTCACCCTAGGATATTACTGATTAAAAGAAAAAATAGTAGTAATATCCTCATGTATTTTTATTACATTTGTGTCGCCGACAGACATGGCTTTCAGGGGTTATTTGGGTCCTTACTTGGGATGATAGAATCCCTGATACTGTGTTTTGGATGCTGTTCAGAAGTTTGATCCGGTTAAATTTCTTGGCTGAGGTCTTGCCTTTGTTGAATTCTTGCCAAAGACTGAGGTCATAAGGCCCTCACTAACAGCACGCAGCCGTCTCTCCAAACAGAGGAAAGACTCAAATTGGGAAAAGAATGCAGAGGCAATGATGCCTATTTGATTTCTACAAATCATCAGTGATACAGAGGGTCAAGCAAGCAGGGCAGAGCTGGAAACATTGTGTTTCCATTTAAAGAGGAATGTTAACAGCATGGGAAAACTCGCAAATATGAAGGTGGGCGGACTTTTACTGAGACTCGGGATTGAAGGCGGAAAGCTCCCAGCAGCAGCAAGATACTGATACCCTAAGCAAAATGGAACTTGTAAACAGGGCTGCTGCTTCAGGAAAATGTGAAAGAAAGTTAAAGCGTTAGTCACTTGGTTGCGTCCAACTCTTTCTGATCCTTTGGACTGTAGCCCACCAGGCTTCTCTGTCCATGGAATCCTCCAGGCAAGAATACTGGAGTGCGCTGCCATTTCTTTCTCTAGGGGATCTTCCCCACCTGGCGATCAAACCTGGGTCTCCTGCATTGCAGGCAGGTTCTTTACCACTGAGCCGCGAGGGAAGGAAGGTACAGAGGAAAAGGTATGGAGCCCAATGTGATAAAGGAAAAATAGTTCAGTCCTTGGATAGAGAGAAAAAACCAAAATCCCCAAAACCTGCAAAGCAGCTTGTTTCCCTTATTGAACTGCCGACACTCACAGTTCTGAACTTGAACGTGACCCTGAGAGGCTGGTGGGTTACCCTCACTCCGGGAGTCCTAACACCTTGTTTTCTGAATCGCACTGTCTTCCAGCAGATTTAGATCTTGCTGTAGATCTAAACATCATCACTGCCACCTGGAAACGGGAAAAGTTGCCCAGAGAAGCAGGCTTTGCACACTGTTTGGCTGTACAACAGGGGCTGCCGGCGCTGAGTCTGTTTTCAGGCAGGCTTCACGCACTCCAAATGAAAGGCTGAGGGGGCTGGCCGTGAACACAGGTTAAGATTATTTCATCCTGGGCTTCCTCTATGACTCAGTGGTAAAGAACTCGCTTGCCAATGCAGGAGACACGGGTTCAATCCCTGATCCAGGAAGATCCTACATGCCTCAGGGCAGCTAAGCTCGTGGATCACAACTACTGAGCCTGTCCTCTAGGGCCCGGGAGCTGCAACGACTGAGCCCACGTGCCACGACTACTCTACACATGCTCCAGAGCCCATGCTCCGCAACAAAAGAAGCCACCACAGTGAGAAGCCACCACTAGAGAGAAGCCCTTGCTCATCGCAATGAGAAACGCCTGCACAGCAGTGAAGGCCCAGCACAGCCGAAAATAAATAACTTTTTCTTTAACACAAAAGATTATTTCATCTTTCAAGCTTTCAGAAAAAAGCTTGTCACCAGATTTGTTGAAAGAGATTCCATCTCACGTGAGGGATTTCTTGGCATGAAGAACCTTTTCTTTCATGTTCTCTTAACAGTGTGTGCGCCACATTTCTTCAAAGAGCAAGTTTTTCCTCTCAAATAGAAAGCAAGAACACATAACACAGAACATATAACAATCCTAAAATATTCCCTGATGGCTCAGAGGTTAAAGCGTCTGACGCCAATGCAGGAGACCCGGGTTCGATCCCTGGGTCAGGAAGATCCCCTGGAGAAGGAAATGGCAACCCACTCCAGTATTCTTGCCTGGAGAATCTCATGGACAGAGGAGCTTGGTAGGCTACAGTCCACGGGGTCGCAAAGAGTCGGACACGACTGAGCGACTTCACTAAGCAAAGCTATATGTGGGCATCCCAGTCCCCTAGCTTTAGAAAAACCTGAATTATCAATACATTTACATCAAATATCAAGGCTTCACCTGAATATGTCCTTTTTTTTTTTTTTTTGGCTAATAAGGAAACAGTCTTTGCTTTTTTCTTTTTCAGTCTTTGCTTTTTTTCACCTGAAGTCATCATTGGGCTTCTGAGGTAAAACCAAAGATGCATTGTGAAAAAACAGACACGCAGCTCCTGGGAAACTTCAGATTTGTGTTTTGAAATTAATTTTACTCCTCCACAAAAAGATTGTGAGGAAAATGGGAATATCATTCTACTATAACTGGGGCAGACAGAGAAGCCAAACTTTATTTAGCAATTCCATGATCTAAGACTAGACCATTTCTTTAGACACTCACATAACGCCAAAATATATTCTATCCAAATAAAACCTAAACACCAATTGGACACAATCAGTTTTTCCCACCACAGCAGCTAATACTGGATTCCTAACAGTACTGTCATCCTTGCTCAAGTGACCCAGCAAAGTGAAAACTGTTTAAGTGTTAGTTGCTCAGTTGTGTCCGACTCTCTTGTGACCCTATGGGGATTTTCCTGGCAAGAATACTGGAGTGGGTAACCATTTCCCTTATCCAGGGAATCTTCCCAACCCAGGGATTGAACCAGGTTCTCTTACATTGTAGGCAGATTCTTTACTGTTTGAGCCACCAGGGAAGCCCAGCGATCAAGGGGTTCAGCACCAGATATCTCATCAATGAAACTGATCACATGCCATGAGCTCAGAATCAAACTGCAGCCCACGCCTTCCCTGATGAGCTGCGCCACACCTCTCTCCAGCTTTGTCTTGGGAGTCAGGAAATATCCACCATTATTCATGGCAACTAGAAACTGAGTTTTAAATGTCTCCAATAACAAAAGCCAAGACTACGCGTGCCAATAACATTTTTTGCAACTCCAGTTCATTGCATGCCTATTAGGTGCCAGACGACATGAACACCAGAAGGGGAGTAGGGAGGAAAAGAGAAATAAAGCTCTTCTACTCCAGAGAAGACTGGAGCACTGATGCAAAGGTGGACACAAATATGATTGGTATTTTGGTGCTGATCCCAACACAAGGCAGTCTCACCGAGAGAAGGGCTCCAGAGAAGGCTGTGCTGAGGAAGTGGTGCTCAAGCCAAGATGAGATGTATGATGGATGAAAAGGATGGATGTATGATCAAGGCCAGGTAACCAGGAGGAAATGTATAGAGAATGTCCCAGGAAGACAGAACAGCATGTTTACAGACACAGAAGCAGAAGATGGCACGGAGTGCTGGAAGAACAGAAGTAAGTGCAGTAGGGCTTCTCTCTGTGAGCCAGATACTCACCTAGAAAGGACAAGAGAGCAGGGAATCCCCAGGTAATCCGAATGCCAAGATTCAAGACATTTACTGAGCTTCTATTTATAAGTGCTTAACTGGCTTTCGTCTCCCAGGGCCAGACATTCTGGAGTGCGAAGTCAAGCGGGCCTTAAGAAGCACTGCAGTTAACAGAGCTAGAGGATGAGATTAAATTCCAGCAGAACTATTTGAATCCTTTAGGGATGATGCCATCAAGGTTTTGCATTCATTATGCCAGCCAATCTGGAGGACCCAGCAGTGGCCACAGGACTGGAAAAGGTCAATCCTCATCCCAATTCCCAAGAAGGGTAGTACCACAGAGTGTGCTAACCATCAGGCAAGTGTACTCATCTCCCATGACAGTAAGGTCATGCTTAAAATCTTGCACGCTAAGGTTCAGCATTATGCAAACCAAGAACTTCCAGATGTCCAAGCTCGGTTTAGAAAAGGAAGAAGAACTAGAGATCAAATTGCCAACATCTCAGGATTTGAGAGAAAGCAAGGGAATTTCAGAAAAATATCTCTGTTCCATCGACTATGCTAAAGCCTTTGACTGTGTGTATCATGACAAACTGTGGAAAACTCTTAGAAAGATGGGAATACCACACCATCTTACCTATCTCCTGAGAAACCTATATGCAGGTCGAGAAGCAACAGATAGAACCCTGTGTGGAACAACTGATTGGTTCAAGATTGAAAAAGGAGTACAACAGGGCTGTCTGCTGTCACCCTGTTTGTTTAACCTATGCACTGAGCACATCATGAGAAATGCCAGGCTGGATGAGTTACAAGCTGGACTCAAGACAGGCAGGAGAAACATCAACAGCCTCAGATATGCAGATGATACCACTCTAACGGCAGAAAGCAAAGAGTAAGAACTATAGAGCCCCTTGATGAGGGTGAAGGAGGAGAGTGAAAGAGCCGGCTTAAGACTAAATACTAAAAAAAAAACTATGATCAAAGCATCTGCCTCCATTTCACCATGGCAAATGGAAGGGGAGAAGGTGAAAGTAGTGACAGATTTCCTTTTCTTGGGCTCCAAAATCATGGCAGATGGTGACCCCAGCCATGAAATCAGAAGACCATTGCTTCTTGGCAGGAAAGCTGTGATAAACCTAGACAGTGTGTTCTCCTACAACAAAGGTCCCTATAGGCAAGGCCATGGTCTTCCCAGCTGTCACGTACAGTTGTGACAGCTGGATCTTAAAGAAGACAGAACGCCTTCAAACTGTGGTACTAGAGGAGACTCTTGAAAGTTCCTTGGACAGCAAGGGATACCTTCAAACTGCGGTACTAGAGAAGACTCCTGAAAGTCCCTCGGACAGCACGGAGATCAAACCAGTCAATTTTAAGGGAGATTGACCCTGAATACTCACTGGAAGGACTGACACTGAAGCTGAAGCTTTGGTCAGCTGATGAGAAGAGCCGACACACTGGAAAGGTCCCTGATGCTGGGAAAGACTGAGGGCAGAAGAGGGTGTCAGAGGATGAGATGGCTGGATGGCATCACTGATGCAATGACCATGAACTTGGGCAAACTTCAGGAGATGCCGAAGGACAGGGAGGCCTGGGCAGTCTATAGGGTCACAAACAGTCGGACATGACTGGGCAACTGAACAACAACTAGCTTTAGGGGCTTCCCAGGTGGCACAGTGATAAAGAATTTGCCTGCCAATGCAGGAGACTTAAGAGACATGGGTTCGATCTCTGAGTTGGGAAGATCCCCTGGAGAAGGACATGGCAACCCACTCCAGGGTCCTCCTTGGAGAATCCCCTGGACAGAAGAGACTGGTGGGCTACAGTCCATGGGGTCGCAAAGAGTCAGACATGACTGGGTGACTAAGCAGTCACACACACACACAGACACACACAGCTAGCTTTACATAGCACATAGTAAATGCTGTGAACGTAAGTGCTACGAAAGTACAAATAAGTAAATAAATACCTAAATCCATAAATGCATCACTGGTCAGCACCTCAACGTAGACTATTCATTCACAGATGACTTTTTAGGAACTGCTTAAAGGAGAGAAGAAATATCCTTATCTGACACTATGACACCCTTGAGAAAGTAAAAATCAAATTGCAAACCTTACTGGAAATAGATTCATTTTCCTGCTTCCTTCTGACCTAATTAAGTTTTAAATAACTCCTGCTGCTGCTTCTAAGTCACTTCAGTCGTGTCCAACTTTGTGTGAGCCCATAGACAGCAGCCCACCAGGTTCCCCCATCCCTGGGATTCTCCAGGCAAGAACACTGGAGTGGGTTGCCATTTCCTTCTCCAATGCATGAAAGTGAAAAGCGAAAGTGAAGTTGCTCAGTCATGTCCAACTCTTCGCGACCCCATGGACTGCAGCCTACCAGGCTCCTCTGTCCATGGGATTTTCCAGGCAAGAGTACTGGAGTGGGGTGTCATTGCCTTCTCCTAAATAACTCCTATCTCATCATAAATATACTTTGGCTACTGAGACATACTGGTTGTTGATTACTACACATTTCAGAATCCTTAATAGACTTTATACCCTTTAAAATTATTTACATACAAAAACTAGTAAATGTCTCAAATGTTAAGCAAAATATGCAGAAGTATAACCACTACTTTCTAATTTTTCATCATGCTGTATTGGCATAAAGGGTGAAAACTGCTTCTTAAAAACTGTTAATTTTAGGAAGTCTCTTATCTTCACTCATTAACAATTTACTAAAGACACTGTAACATGTGAAACATTATGGTAGAGACTGAGAAATAGAGACATGAGATAAAAAGTCAGTTGTCATCACTGAAAAGTATTTTGACTTTAGATTTTGGTGACAAATGTGTGGTTGTATCACTGACAAACACTCTGGATCAATGAATTCATTAACTGATGCTTCAAGGAAATAATGCTCAAAGACATCACTGCATTAAAAGGGAAATTCCATTCTTTACCTTTCCAGCCCTTTCTTGCTTCTTCCAACAAGTATGATAATTGAGGTTTTCATGTTTATAACAATGCTTCTACGAGAGTAGAGGATAGCAGTTGTAACAGAGACCATGATGTCCTCAACATTAAAAAAAAAAATACTCTTTTTATAGAAAAGAAGTTGGCCGATCCTTGTCCTTCACAATGTGCCCTTAGTCTCCCCTCACTTGCTGTATATACACTAATACAAACAGAAGGGAACAGATACGTAAGAGGTTAATTGACTGGCCAGAAGTCACAGAGCTGATTAAAATCAGCAATTAACAACCACCTTCTGGCTCACTCGTCATCATTCCTGTTCACTGAAGAGTCTCACTGGCTTCCAAGCTTACTGCCTTGGTCTCCTTGACGACTCTGACGATCATTCTGACTCCAAAATGCACGTAACAGCTCACTCCAGCCTCTCAGTTACTGGACTCCTGATATCCAGTCGTCACATCCTCAGTCATATCCATTACTTGCTCTCACGGCCGTGTGCTGGATCTCTGTGGTAGCAATTAATGCATCAAGAGCAAAATCTGACCAAACGCCTGCTTTTCTATTTCACTTCCTCCAGTAACAATGAGTCCAACAATTCCTCAACTCCACCAGGACCTATGACCTATTCATTTTTCACTCCCCACCCCAACTGGAGTCCACAGACCACATACTTTCCTAGGATTCACTCCCTTCATTCTACCTGCTTAACAAAATCCAAGTTCGAGTTCAACCCAACCCTCCAGTAACCCCCACACCTGCACCCACACAGCTCATCAGGGCTCGGGGAGGACGTACATCGTAATGGCATCTACTCTCGCTACAAATGTACGAGGACAGGCCTTGTGCTATTTCAGGGCTGTCTAGCATTTCTCTTTCATTTCCTTATTCCAGTCACTCTCCCACATGATTTACACACCTTCTCCTCTCCCTGGAAGAGGTAAGGGTGGAATACATCCAACTGCCTGTTCAATTCTGGCACCCGGATGTCTAACACGCATCTCAAACTTAACCACACTTGGTTTCTCCACAAAATCCCAGCCTGGTGAAGTCTTCTTGAACCTATCTTTTCATTAAGTTGCTCAAAGTCTTAGAAGCCTCTATGCACACACACACTCTCACTCAATCTCACTCACTCTTCATCTAACACCCCCTTACCATCTTCTCAACTCACACAAAACCCCCAGTCGCTTTCCCTGCTTCATTCTTAGTTAAGAGAAAACGTCTGTGCCCCCCAGCAATCCTTTTAAAGTTAATCCTCTCACTTCACTGGTCTGCTCCTAACACTCCAGTGTCTATGATTATATTTAAACTAAAACCCAAAGCGCTTTCCAATGGCCGCTGAGACCCTATGGTGAAAGTTAGCAAAGTACAGCCAACATGCAAAATCTGGGCCAGTGCCTGCTCCTATAAAGAAAGTTTTCCTGGAACACAGCTGCCCATTGGTCTATATAATACCTATGGCTGCTTTCCTGCTCCAACAGCAGGGACCTTAAAGCCCCCATAGTTAAACGTTTTTTTATTATTTCTACAGTTTTCAGATTCCTATCTTTCATGATATGCCAGGCATCACCCACTGGGTTCCAGCTTCATTGACTGGCTTTCCATTCATAATTGGGCCAAGCCTCCTGCCCCCTCAGGCCTCTGCATTGAACCTTCTGTCCAAAACACCTCTTTCTACATACACGTGCACGCCTTGACCCCTTGTCAGAAAGCTCTCTGCTCAAAGGTTACTGCCACAAAGGGGCACTGCCTGGGCTGTGCTGACTTGAACTGCACCATCCCTTTCTCATGGCCTCATCACTAACTCCATGTATCTGTTTAACATCTCGGCCCTTTCCTCCCCATCAGCTTGTGGGTTCCAGGAAGACATGTCCAGAACACTGTGCATAGTAGGAAATCAGTAAGCACTGAACTGATGAATTTTTATTGATCCTCATTTGATCCCTCCTTTTCCTTCAAGTTCTTCCATTTTGGAGTGCAGTAGAGGGAAAACTTAAAATTCACGAAAATAATGTTATTTTGTCTGAGGATGCTTAATGTAAGATGATATAAATCATATGACATACAGTCTGAAACACAATCTTGATCCTTATACATGTGTAACTCTCATAGTAATGAAGCCAAAGCAATGGATTAATCATTAGCAAGATCAAACCAGTCGATCCTAAAGGAAACCAATCCTGATTATTCACTGGAAAGACTGATGCTGAAGCTCCAATACTTTACCCACCTAATGTGACGAGCTGGCTCACTGGAAAAGACCCTGATGCTGGGAAAGACTGAGGGCAAAAAGAGAAAGGGGCAGAAGAGGATGAATGATTGGATGGCATCACTGACTCGATGGAAACGCTGAGCAACAAACTCCAGGAGATAGTGGAGGACAGAGGAGGCCGGCGGGCTACAGTCCCTGGGGTTGCAAAGAGTCGGACATGACTTAAGAGACTAAGTAACAATGACAAATTCATTTCTAATGAATTAAACTTCTCATTTCTGGCCTGGCACGTAAGGAAGTTGGAAGTCGTCATTCGGTCTTAACAAGTAAAAATCTGGATTGTCAAACAATTCTTCTTAGATCCATCAGAACTGTGGTTACAGGGCGCACCACTGCCCCTGAAACTGGAGGGACAGGGAGATACAAAATATCACAACTCAACTGAAGCAGAAGCCTCCACACACCAATACTGGGGTTGGAAAACCCAGACTGTAATTGGCAAACTGCCAGATGCTCAGTGTGGACAATTTTGAGAGCCATCAACTCCAATGAGACCTAGTTTCAGTGAGCCTCTGTCACATTTTTGTTTAGTTTTACCTTCAGTTGTTCTACTAGATTCTCATAATGAAGACAGAAAAGCCCTCTCCTGCTTTTCACAGGTAAGTAGTCTGTTTGGAAATATACTTGTTCCAGGACCCTGCAGATACCAAACTCATATAAATTTGCATGTAAGTACACATATCCTCCTCTATGTTAAGTCTTTACTTATATCTAATATAATGTAAAAGCTGCATGGATGTGTGCTAAGTCATATGTGACTCTTTTGCAACCCTATGGACTCCTACCAGGCTTCTCTTTCATGGGATTCTCCAAGCAAGAATACTAGAGTGGGTTGCCATTTCTTTCTCCAGGGGATCTTCCCCAAGCAGGGATCGAACCCATGTCTCCTGCATTAGCAGGTGGATCCTTTGCCACTGAGCCTCCAGGGAAGCCTGCATAAAGGCTGCATAAATACATGCAAATGCAAGGCACATGCTGTGTGAACAGTTGTCCTGAGTATGGAAAGTTCACATCTTGTTTTTGGAACTTGCTATAATTTTTTTTCTTCCAAAATATTTTGGACCCACGGTTGGTGGAATCCGAGGATGTGAAACACATACAGAGGGCCAAACTATACACCCAAAGCACGCTGCGATTCTTAACAAGGCCAGCCCTTGAGAGAAGAAACCACTTCACCAGAGTTTAACCCTTCTGGAGTTTCTGTTTTCAGGTATTTATTATTTTTATTTTTTGGCCATGCCATATGTGGCATCTTAGTTCCCCAACCAAGGCGTGAACCTGAGCTCCCTGCAGTGGAAATCCGGAATATTAACCAGTGGACCACCAGAGAAGTCCCCCTCCTGGAGTTTTATCAGAGCCTAACTGATCTGGGAAAATCTTCCAAGTGGGAGAGGGAAATTCCCAACTCCAGATTCCTCCAGGCACCCTGCCCCATTTAGGAACAGAAAAAAACCCATCAGCACTCCCAAAGGTCACAGCCCAGGGGCACAGGTCCACCCACTCGGAAGACAGGATCGAGGTATTCTGTTGTAAGAAGTGTGATGCAAGCAGTTTCATCAGACAACTGGCCATTAAGACGATTTTACAGTAAGAGACAGAATAATTGGCTGACAGTTTGGTTTGACAATTTGGTTTCGATGGTTTAACAGTTTGGTTTCAGCTCGTTGGCAGTTTGGTTTTGCTTTTCCATTGAGGCAGTACTCCATTTTTATATTACAGCAATCTTGGGCCTCAATGGTCTATACAGTGATGAGTAGACATGTAAGTCTTGCGATGGGGAAGATAACAGTGTACCAACTTCATCAGAAAACTTACTGGTGGTGAGAGATAACAGTGCAAAGCCAGACTGCACATTTCAGTACAAAATAACAAATAGGGTTTGCAGATGCTTTTAGCAAGCACCTCCACCCTCCCACTTGTCAAAACCAGAAGCTTACCAAGCTATGGCTGACAATTCACAAATCTTCAAGCACATTCATTCTTGACTTTTTAGTTAATTGAGATCCAGGAGTTTATTCTCTAACACCATCTTTACCAGATTTTTCATGTAACATTAGATGCTGGAGGTAAAAGAGGAAATCAAGTTCCTCTGATTCCCCTGCAAAAGAAATGGTTACGTGACTCCTGATAAGTCTAAGATTCTTCAAAATTGTTGAAGTCTTTTGCTATTTGATAGTGAAAATCATGTGGCGGCTGGAATTTTGGTATTTGGCACAGAATTTGGCTTAGACGATTCAGTGAAGTGTAAGGACTGAGCATGTACAGAACTTTCACAGGCAGTCCAGACAGGCAGTACCACTTACACATACTGTGCATGCTCGCTCACTCAATCACGTCCGACTCTTTTCAACCCCAAGTACTGTAGACTGCCAAGCTCCTCCATCCAAGGGATTTTTCAGGCAAGAAAACTCGAGTGGGTTGCCATTTCCTCCTCCAGGGGATCTTCTTGACCCAGGGATTAAACCCACATCTCCTGCACTGACAGGCGGATTCTTACCACAGAGCCATCTGGGAAGCCCTTGCATACATCATATGTATGAACAAGAAACAGCCGCATCCCTGTTCACTTCCAAGGAAATGTGAATTGACTTAAAAGTAGATTTCCTTATATCGTAAAGAATTTATGTCTACAGTAAGATTCTGAATCTTTATGATTGACTTTAAGAAAGACAGTATAAGAAATTCCCTGGCGGTACAGTGGTTAGGACTCCACACTTCCACTGCAAGGGGGCTGGGATCAATCCCTGGCCACGGAACTAAGATCCCATAAGTCAGGCAGCATAGCCAAAAAAAAAAAAAAAAAAGACAGAATAATTTCTTTCCGAAAGATATACCCACATACAACCATGAACATGAATCTGTGCACATTTTAAATGTATTCAAATATTTTGTTTTTCACAATATTTTAAAATTTGCTGTTGATTTTTTCATGTTTCATTATGTCCTTTTTAATGTGCCTCTTTTATTTTCAATTATTTTATCTTTCAGAGCATAACTGCCTTATGGCCAATGAGTGACATGGTGAAGCCACTTGCAGTTAAAGATGCTTACAGTGAAAATACTGAACATGCACAGAGGACTAAAGAACATTTCACACTGCTAAAAGCCACAGTTCTTTATACCAGGTACATCCTGTCCAGCTTTCAACAAAAAATTACATGGGTACTAAAATGCAAACAAACAAACAAATAAAACCCAACATTTTAAAAGAGACAGAGCAGGCATTTTGTAATTATCAGACTGAGAATTTAAAATAATTAAAGTTAACATATAAGAGAATAAGTATTCATATGCTATGAAGAAAGCAGACAATATTCAAGAACAGATGAGTAATGTAAGCAGAGATGGAAACTAAAACCATCAAAGAGAAATGCTAGAAATGAAAAAAGACTGACGGGCTCAGGAAAGCACCTGTGAGCGAGGGGACATTGCAATAGAAACCTCTAGAGCTGAAAAGCAGAGAAGAAATAGAAAGGGAACAAGCAAGGAAGGAACAGAACATCCAAGAGCTATGGGACAACTACAAAGGTATAATGTATCTGTGATGAGAATACCTCTGACAGAGAAAGGGCCAAAAGAAATATGTGAAGTGATCAAGATGGAGAACTTTCCAAAATTAATGTCAGACATAGGTACAGGAAACTCAAGAAAACAGTAAGCAGGAAAATGCCCCCCAAAATCTGCCGCAGAGTATCATATTCAAACTGTAGAAAATCAAAGAAAAAATCTTGGTAGAAGCCAGAGGGGGCAAAAATCTTTTAAGGACCAAAGATAAGAATAACATCAGATATCTCCTCAGAAACCATGCAATCAATGAAAGTGGAATGCAATATTTTAAAGTGTTGAGACACACACACAAAAAAGCCCAACCAACTAAGAATTCTGTATCCTGTGAAATTACTCAAAAGTGAAGGAGAAACTTTTTCAGACAAACAAGTTGAGTAAACTCATTGCCAGTAGACCTGCCTTGCAAAAAATAGTAAGAGTTCTTCAGAGAGAAGGAAATGAATGATACAGGTCCCAAACTCAGATCTGCATAAGTAAAGAACATTAAGGAAAAAGTAAAAGATAAAATACTTCCAATCATTTTATACAATACTTACCTTGCCGTTTGTCATAAATTAAAAGTAATTTCAATCCTTAGGCAGAGTTGCATTAATAAGTGGAAACTGTTTGCAAGAAGACAAGGAGAAAGATGAGCAAGACTTGGTTAAGATCTCCTTGACAGTAACTAAGATGTTTTCCTTCAGAGATACTTCTTTTAACACAGCCTTGCAAAATACATTCAAATGTCAATAATAAACCATTTATCCAAAAGGCATAGTTGTAAAACCTTTAGGTTTAGAAAAAAGTGGTTCAACCTCTAGGCTCAGCAACTTGCTGGCTCTATGTATAGTTTTGGGTAAGTTGCCTGAGTAACTCATCTGTAATACAAAAATGATGAAACCCATATTTCATACATTAGTGTAAGGATTAAATGCAAAGAATATGCAAACTCACCTAGCCCTCTGAACAGCTAATTCTAAATGCTAAATGACTGAGTTGTAAGCAGTATGAACCTGGAGACTTGCCCCTTTCACTAGTTTCACAATGAGCTAACAAGTTTGTGACCAATCTCTAAAAATGTACAAAATTTCAGAGCATGCATTTCGGGGACATCACTCAACCTATACTTTGAAATTTTTTCTATGTGCTATGTTTATTATTAATATTTTTAAAAACATTATCTTGCTTCCAACAGTATGAAACCTTTTGAAACAAGAAGAGAAATAAAAAGAAAAGAGACAAGCCAACAGTTTCATATTTTCTCCAAGGAATGGATGAAATACTCCTCAGAAGTATCTTCTAGAAGCACCTCAACCACCAACGTTCACAACATGGCATCTAAGGCAGGCCCACTGGCCATGTTCGCAACCACAGGAGATGCCTGCCACACACATACACACTGGTCACCATGATTAACTTCTGTATTTTGCTCCCCTCCCCCCTTTTTCCCCTCTGGGAAAGATTAAACTTGAAATATTTGATGATTACTTGAGAGTCCCTTGGACTGCAAGGAGATCCAACCAGTCCATTCTAAGGAGATCAGCCCTGGGATTTCTTTGGAAGGAATGATGCTAAAGCTGAAACTCTAGTACTTTGGCCACCTCATGCCAAGAGTTGACTCATTGGAGAAGACTCTGATGCTGGGAGGGATTGGGGGCAAGAGGAGAAGGGGATGACCGAGGATGAGATGGCTGGATGGCATCACGGACTCGATGGACTGAGTCTGAGTGAACTCCGGGAGCTGGTGATGGACAGGGAGGCCTGGCATGCTGCAATTCATGGGGTTGTGAAGAGTTGGACACGACTGAGCGACTGAACTGAACTCAGCTTTGAATATCTGCTTCATGTTCAAATTTCCTTATAAACATCAACAAACCTCTCTATACAATAAATACCATTTCTTATTTTAGGAAACCTTCCCTAAGTTGCTAAGCTCCTACGTGATTTGCACAATGTCACAAAAATTCAAGGGAAAAAAAAAACAACCCCAAGTTAATTCTTGGCTCAGTCCAATGTTAATAAGACTATGTTTCCCCCTATTTGTAGATATATCTAGGTAGGACCTGTCTGCCAGCTTGAATATGGTTTTCCATAAAGGCCAAGATCGCCTTTTAAGTGCTTTAAGGACATTTTTGACGTCTTACCTCTCACAAAGATAAAATGAACAATGTTCTGTACTCTGTACATCTCACTTTAAAAGAAAACACATAATGGTATAATCAGAGCAACATATAGAGTTTAAAAGGTCACTTAGTTTAGTCTCCACCTTACCCAAGTCTGAGTTTAATAGACGAAACTGTTTGATTAAGGACTGTAATAACAGAACATATATTAACCACCCCAGTAATGAACTATTTTCAAATCCTGAAAAGGTACTTTTCAGGTACTTTCAATACATACAAAAGTGCTTTGAAAACATACACTCCTTTGAATATTATGATGTTCTTCTTTCTCCCTCCGTGGAGAGTAAGGCAAAATAGCAGCGTTTGACTAGTTGTCTGCCCACCAACCCACTAGGCCCAGCTTCTCATGTACTACTAGGCACAGTAACCAAAAAAATAATCTGACCATTAACTTCCTTCCAGAAACCTTGAGTAGTTTCTCACATCTTCCACAGTAAACCCAAACCATGACAACGCATGGTAACAAGGCCGTTATCACCTGCACCACTCCCTACCTCCCTCTTCACCACACTCAGGCTGTTCCAGGGATGGGGCACACAGAGCTTCCTCCATCCTAAACCACTCCATCTCGCCCTCCACTCAAGAGTCCCAAGTAATCTTTACAAGGTGATTCGGAGTTCTCTTCCGAGGGGAGCCTGCCCTGACGGTCCAGGCTGACCATACGCTCTCGGTACTTTCACGACTGTCCAGGCAAGCCTCCAGCACAGCCCTCCACACTGCACAGTGGTCATGTTAATGCCACTGTCATCTTCCTCCTCAAGTCTGGAAAGTATGAACAGAACCCCTTATTCATTTTTATTCAAAGTACCAAGGACTTGCTTGGCACTAAATAGTTGCACCATTTTTCAAAAATTTTTAGTCTTTTTTGCACATGCTATTTCCTCTGCACCCTAAGTTTGAAAATCACTTCCTCTGGGATATTATTCACAAATTTCCCAACAGATTTCTCCAAATGCTCACTATGTGATCTTGAAAACATCACCTAACCTCTCTGCACCTGCTTTCTCCACCATACAATGCATGATCCTAGCTTCATAGAGCTATTTTTGAGGATTAAACTGATAACGCACCTAAGGAACTCAGAACAGAACCCAGCACTTGGTGTCTCAAAAGATGTTCACCATTCCTATTAGTCCAAGTGATAATGCCCACTTAGCCCGCATTTTGCCAAAAACATTGAAGACTATTCATTTAAGTCTGTGGAAAATATAGTTCGGTTCAGTCGTTCAGTCGTGTCCAACTCTGCGACTCCATGGATTGCAGCACGCCAGGCCTGTCCATCACCAACTCCTGGAGTTTACTCAAACTCATGTCCATTGTGTTGGTGATGCCATCCAACCATCTCATGCTCTGTCGTCCCTTTCTCCTCCTGCCTTCAATTTGCCATGAAGTGATGGGCCCAGATGCCATGATCTTAGTTTTCTGAATGTTGACCTTTAAGGCAACTTATTCACTGTTCTCTTTCACTTTCATCAAGGCTTTTTAGTTCTTCTTCACTTTCTGCCATAAAGGTGGTATCATCTGCACATCTGAGATTATTGATATTTCTCCTGGCAATCTTGATTCCAGCTTGTGTTTCTTCCAGCCTATCATTTCTCATGATGTACTGTGCATGTAAGTTAAATAAGCAGGGTGACAATACACAACCTTGACGTCCTCCTTTTCCTATTTGGAACTAGTCTGTTGCTCCATGTCCAGTTCTAACTAACTGCTGCTTCCTGACCTGCATACAGATTTCTCAAGAGGCAGGTCAGGTGGTCTGGTATTCCCATCTCTTTCAGAATTTTCCACAGTTTATTGTGATCCACAAAGTCAGAGGCTTTGGCATAGTCAATGAAGCCGAAATATTGTTTTTCTGGAACTCTCTTGCTTTCTCGATATAAAGGGTATGCAATTGTCTTTCTGTGCCTAGTTTTTTATCACAAAGCAACTCTTGACTCATTCCTTATCAACACTTGGCAGTGATAAACTGATCAAACACTATTTCTTCTTGGTCTTAGACTGAATTTCTACTGCCTGTTGCTTATTTAGAAATGGCCCAGGGTTCTGCTTTTTGCTCAAGCCCAGACTCAAAAGGGCTTCCCTGGTGGCTCAGCTGTAAAGAAACTGCTTGCAACAACAAGAGATGAAGGCTCAATCCCTGGGTGGGGAAGATCCCCTTGAGTAGAAAATGGCTATCCAATCCAGTAGTCTTGTCTCAGAAACCCCATGGACAGAAGAGCCTGGCAGGCTACAGTCCATAGGGTCACAAGTGTCAGACACAACCTAGCAACTGAACAAGAAGACTCAAAAGGAAGCTTTATGAACTCTTCACTGCGACTGAAATGATAAACTCACCCTGATGAATGTTTAAATTACCTACATGTCAATGGAAGTATGTAAACTGCATTCATAGTCTTTGATTTTAAACCATTTCCACTGCACATTTCCGTTCTGACTCACACTACTACTACCTGGGTGTCTAATAAGCAATCCAAGTGTAAACCACTCAAAGCTTAATTCACCTTCCAAACGTGGTCATTCTAGAGTCACTCACATCTCATCCAAACTCTCAGCCAATCTACCTGCCAATTAATACCCAACTTTTTACCACCATTCACTCTGGTTCCAGCGGCTACTTATTTTAATAGTCTTTTAACTGCTCTTCTCGCCTCCTCAAACATGAAGTCCTTTTGCATCAACCCAACAACACATTAAGATTTATTAAACACAGGATCCAAGAAGCTGAAATTATTCTTTTAATGCTTTGTTCAAGGTAGCATCACCAATGCCTGGGATTATGCTGGGATGGGGTCAAGTACTTTATATATATATATATATATATATATATATATATATATATTTGAAATGACTGCTCTTGCCTCAAGCGTTTTTAGACTTGCTATTCTCTGCTAGAACATTCTTCCCCGAGATACCTTAATCTATATTAAGGCTCTGAACTTAGTACCTTCAAAAGTTACCTTATCAATAGGTTTTATCAACTACCCCACTTACACTGCATCAAAATTCCTCTTCCATCCTCATTTTTTCACAGCATTTACACCACATAACCCACTGTATATTTCATTCATCTGTATACTGCCTTTCATCTCCCATCCAGTTTTCAGTCCCATGAGATCAAGAATAGTGGCAAGCCCTTGCCTTTTACACATTCACTTAAGATTTTACTTTCTACTAACATTTTACTAATTTTGTATGTAAACTTCATGACATTTTAAGTGTGACAGCCCTATTTCTTTGCTAGAAATATTTATTCTCCCATCTCCAATGTAAAGAAACAGCTAAGGACTTCCATCCTAAGTCACACAACTACCTTACGCAAGTGTTAGTCGCTCAGTTGTGCCCGACTCTTTGTGACCCCCATGGTCTGCAGCCCACCAGGCTCCTCTGTCCATGAGATTTTCCAGGCAAGGATACTGGAGTGGGCTGCCATTCCCTTCTCCAGGGGATCTCCCCAACCCAGGGATCGAACCTGGGTCTCCTGCACTGCAGGCAGATTCTTTACCGACTGAGCTACAAGGGAAGCCCCAACTACCTTAAAAACAGATATAAATTATGAAATCATGATTAAACCATTTAATAAAAAACTGCCTTAATGTGTTTAATGCTACCCAATTATATCTAAGGAGTATATTGCACTTATTCACTATTAATAAATCGTAATGAATAATCTGAAGTCAGAAGCATTTAATTTTTAATGTTTCCAATGCCTACTTAGAATACAAAGACAAAAAAAAAAGTGTTTAATGTCTCTAGATAAACAGAAAATGTAAAAACAGTATTTGCTAATCCATCTCAAAATCATTACACTGAAAGAAACCAGACACAAAGCACGTGTGTGTGTGTGTGTGTGTGTGTGTGATTCCATTTATACAGTATCTTAGTAAATGCAAACCAATCTATATTAGAGAGAGAATACTGATCAGCAGCTGCCAGAGGCTGGCACAGGAGGAAACCTATAGGAGGTGACTGACATGTTCTGTATCTTGATTGTGTGGGTGATTTCATAAGTGTCTGTCAAAATGCACCTGAGAACAGTAAAAATTGACCAAGATAAATACTTCATGAAATTATTAAATGGCTAAAATGACTTTCTATGACTACATGAAATTGAGGGAGGTTTTTTCACCCAAGCATAATCAGAAAAACTAAGGAAACTACATGAGATTTCTTCCAATGACAACACAAGATTGTATCCAGAGTGGGCTTCAAGGGATCATAAGAAGATTTAAAATCCCATGGACAGAGGGGCCTGATGGACTACAGTCCACAGGGTTGCAGAAGACTCAGACACGACTTAGCAACTAAACTGGAAAACAAAGACCTCTCATTACTCACCTACTGTCAGAATCAAGTAAATAAAGCTTTACCTGAAGAACACTATTCACTACTTCAAATGCACCAGAAACGGAAATCAAACACAAGAAACCACAGTAACATGGTATCAGAAGAAGAAAATAACAATTCTCCAAATACCGTACTTGAAGTCACAGAATATTGCAATCTGAGAGATTTAGAAGGGCTGTCATGAAGAAACACAATGAGCTACAAGAAAATTCAGAAAAAGTATTTTAAAAATTACTGAACAAAAGGAACACTTTAACAAACAGATTGAAACTGTAAATGAAAACCAAACAAATTCTGGAATTAAAACACTCAATAACTGAGATGAAGAACACATTAGAAAGCACTGAATATAAAACAGATGGTAGGGAAGAGAGAATTGCTCTTCAGGTGACTCTGAAAACAGAAATCTAGAAATGATACAGGTAGGGAAGGAAAGAATAAGATCTAAAAGGAGAAGAAATTCTACGAGAATTATCAAGTTATAAGAAAAATGGGTATCCCAGAAGAGAGGGAAAAGAGACTTTAAAGAAGTAACTGCTGAGAAGTTCCCAAACCTGGAGAAGGAACCGGATGCACAAGTCTATGAAACTAAGAGAACACCTAATTCCCTCAATGCAAAAAGACCTCTTTCCAGATACATCATATTAAAACTGTCAAAAGCCAGTGACAGAGTTTTAAAGACAGTCAAGGTTAAAAAAAAAAAAAAAAAAAGTAACCTACAGAGAAACTCCCATTAGACTACCAGCAGCATTCTCAGTACCAGCCTTCACCAGTGGCTCAGTGGTAAAGAATCTGCCTGCAATAATGCAGAAGACCCAGGCTCAATCCCTAAGTCAAGAAGATCTCTTTGAGAAGGAAATGGCAACCCACTCCAGGATTCTTGCCTGGGAAATCCCATGGACAGAGGAGCCTGGTGGGGTTACAGTCCATAGGGTTGCAAATCAGCTGGGACATGGTTGAGCTAGTAAACAACAAGCTTTCTCAGTAGAAACACTACAGGACAGGAAAGTGGAATGACATACTCAAAATACTGAAAGATAAAAACTGTGAGCCAATACCCTATCCAGCAAAGTTACTCTTTAGATATGAAGGAGAAATAAAGGTTTTCCCAAACAAAAGCTGAGGAGGTTCATGATCACTAGGCAGGTGGCACAAGATGAGGGCTGGATCCTTGGGTCGGGAAGATCCCCTGGAGCAGGAAATGGCAACCCATCAGAGTATTCTTGTCTGGAAAATTTCATGGACAGAGGAGCCTGGCGGGCTACAGTCCATGGGGTCATGAACAGTCAGACTATGACTGAGACTGCCTTACAAAAAATGTTGGAAGATCTTCCTTCTGAAATGAAAAGACACAAATCTTTTGAGTAAGGTAATTGAATTTCTAATTCTAACAGAATCAGAAAGCTGTAATTCTGTACTAGAATATGCTGTTAAACATTTAATTACAACATAAAGGTTAAAGAGGGAAAAGAAGTAAAAATAACTAAAGTAATGTCAATTTGGTAAATAGGAATAATTTGGGACCACAAAAATATTACAGAAAATTCATATAGGCAAATGAGGATAAGATGCTATCAGCAGGAAAAGAACTACTTTATCTATGAGAAATTTATACACATCCCATGGTAACCATGCAATATAATTCTAGGTAAGACACAAAACACAACAAAAGAGGAACTAATAAAAACATTATAGAAAACCACCAAGCTAAAACGGCAGGCAGAAATAGACACACACAAAAGAAACAACAAAGATACAGAATAACCAGAAAATAAAAGATAAAATTATTTTAAGTCCTTATTCATAAATTGTTAATACCACCCTAAATGTAAATGGACTGAATTCATCAATCAAAAAGATACAGGATATGGGAATTCCCTGGCAGTCCAGTGCTTATTTAGGACTTGGGTGCTTTCACTGCCGTGGCCCTGGTTTAGTCCCTGGTCAGGGAACTAAGACCCCACAAACCACATGCTTCAGACCAAAAAAAAAAAAAGATACATACATGCTGGTTGAAAAGATTAAAGTAACAAGACCCAACTATATGTTGCCTCCAGAACACTCAGCTCTAAAGACAAATATAGGTTCAAAATGAAAGGAAAGAAGATGACATTCCAAGCAAACAGCAGACAAAACAGACCCCAAAAGGGCAATGAGAGACAAAGATGGACAGTATATGATGATAAAGGGGACAATTCATCAAGAAGGTATAACAGTGAATAATATATATCCGTATTACATAGGAGCACCAAAATATGTAAGGCAACTAACAGACCTACAGAAAGAAACTGACAGCAACACGGTAATAGTACAGGACTTTAACACCCCACTTACATCAATGGCCAGATCATCCAGATAGGATGCCAACAAGGAGGCAGCAGTGTTAGGTGAAACAGTACATCAGATTGGACTTAATATATATGTAGGACATTTCATCCAAATGTAGCAAACACACATTCTTCTCAAGATCACATAGAACATCCTCAAGAACAGACCATATTCTGGAACGTAATACCAAGTCTCAAATTAATTAAGACCCACATCAAACCTCTTTTCCAAGCCACAGAAATGAACTATAAGAAAAAACTGGAAAAATCACAAATATGTGGAGACTTAACAACATGTTACTGAATAACCATTGGATCAACCAAAGAAATGCTTTTATACCTGAAGATGAATCAAAACGTAAATATACCATTACCAAACCTATGGGATGTAGCCGAAGTGGCATTAAGAGGGAAATTCATGGCAATACAGGCGTACTCACCTCAAGAAACAAGAAAAACTTCAAATAAAAATTCAGATCTTACACCTAAAGGAATCAGAAAAAGAGCAAAGTCCAAAGTCAGTGGAAGGAAGGACATAAAGATCAAGAGGAGAAATAAACGGATTAGAGGGTAAAAAACAATAGATTTAAAAAAAAAGAAAATTGACAAACCTTTAGCTAAACTACGAAAAAAGTATCTGATAAAATCTGAAAACGAAAACGAGAAATTACAACAGATACCACAGAAATACAACAGATTATAAGAGAATACTATGAAAATTATACACCAACAAACTGGGCAATGTAAGAAAAATAGGATAAATAGTTGGAATCAGGTAACCTAAGACTGAATCATGAAGAAACAGAAAGCCTGAATGGGCCAATCATTAGACCAATCACTAGCAGAGAAATTGAAATACTAATCAAAAACCTCCCAAAAAACAAAAGTCTAGGACCAGATGGCTTCACATGCGAATTCTACCAAACATTCAAATAAAAGCTAGACTCAAGACTCTTCCAAAAAACTGAAGAGAGGAAATGCTTCTAAACTCATTTTACAAGGCTAGCACAAGGACAATATAAAAAATTAAATAAATTAAAATACAGGCAGTGTCACTGATGAACACAGATGCAAAAGTACTCAACAAATAGTAACAAATCAAATACATGTGTAGAAGAACAAAACAGGTAAAGTAGGTCAACTGGTATTAGATTGAAACTCAACTTTTGATGATGAGCGAACTGCAGTGTATACAGAAGTCAAAATGTAATGTTATGGGACATCTTCTGACCTACTCTTCTGCAATCCTCAATGATATTAACACAAAACTACTTGCACTGGGCCCAGCAACCAAGAGTAAATGCTCACCATGCTCACATTTTACAATCTTAGCTACACAAATTTGCTTTTTTAAAAGGAAAAAAATCCCTCAAACATGTAATAATCTTATATGAGTTTTATTAAGCATTCCAATATAAATGAACTCCTGAAATGGCTTTCTGTAACAGGAACATAAAAACCTTTAGGAATTTCAATAATAAATTTGTAAGACTTAAAAAATGTAGCTCTCCCACTAGCAGGGTCTTATAAATACTGAAAAGGAAAAAAGGTCCTTACAATGCTGTAAGATAAAAACATTAAGATAAATTAATCAAATACTAGGTAATTCCTTTAAAATAGTGTTATACTTCAAAACATGTTACTCATACCATACATGTAACTGAAGTCTTATTATTTTAAAAAGGGCTTCTACAAATATGTGTGTGTGTCTGTGTGTGTAAATATATGAATCACTTTACAGTACACCAAAAACTAACAAAACATAAATCAACTGTGCTTCAACAAGGGGAGGGGCACTCTACAAAAACAAGATTGAGAACATTTTTTCACAAAAGTAAACAAACTAAAAATACTATTACAACTGAGTATGTAAAAATATAACGTCAATAATTCTTTTCATTGAGAATGTTCAGGAAAACTGTAGTTCCCTTTATAGGTTCACATATAAATATTACCACAGAGTATCATTTAAGCCAGTGTGCTTCAGCCATACTCTCCAAAACACCTTTCTGTAACAAGTAATTCACCTGTAACACTCATTCAATACATATTTTAGAGACTAATTTTGTACCATGTATTATGTTTGAGACTGGCTATGGCGGAAACACTGAAAACAACTTTGTGGTTGTATTACAGCACACATTTATTTTCTCTTTCACACTGTGAAAAGCCGTTTGGTATAGTAGAAAGACTACTGACCTAGAAAAAAAAATGGGTTGCAATTTCTGCTCTGTTTACAAGTCCTTTTTAATTTTCACAGTAATATAGAACCATGTGTTATATGCCATGCAAATCTGATTCAGAGAATGAACTGGACTATGTAAATATTTTAAAAAATTTTTAATTTTAAGTAATACAGCACTTGTTACATTCTCAAGGCTACTGAAGCTCATAACCATTAGTAATGACAAAATACTCTAAACTGTTAAAAAACAAAAAAACTCCTCAGACTTTATTTGTATTAAAGCTAGTGTTTGAACTGCAAAACATCATCCACTAGGTCAGATTCTTTTAAGAATTAAAAAATAAAAATATATAAGACATTTTATCTTAAAATCTTACCTTTTAAGAAACACTTCTTACATTTTAAAAGTAGAAAAATACTATTCATTAAAACAAAAAAAACCCACTTCTCTTAAAAAGACAAACAAAAAACCCCCAAGACATTCAAATGACGTATATGATTGTACTCTTTTTAATAAAGGTTTTATATATAAGCATTCCCTTGTAGGTGTGCAACCCCCAGCCTTGCTATACATATAAATGTATCAGTTTTTCCAATAGAGAATCTACCTAAATAAGAATTTCTCTCTTTTAGAGAACATATGAAAAAGTATGACTATAAAAAAAAAAAGAAAAAAAGTTGTAATCATATAGAAAGCCCCTCATTTTAAAGACTTCAACCATATTTACCCATTTTTATACCTTATTCAAATATCTAAACTTTTGCTAACCATCATATGATATTTTTAAAAGAATTCAAACAGAAAACGATAAAAGATGTATTAAATAACTGTGGCAAATTCTATCCTTTTATGAGTACTTACATATTTAAAATATTTTATTAAAGTGTGGGAGGAGAAGTTTCACAAAGATTTACTGATATGATTACCAATGCTTTCAATGAGAATAAAACATCTTGAAATACGCATTGAGAGTCAACTACTGTCCACCTTAATTTTCCTTCATCTGAAGTTCAGAGGTAATGTGTGTCCACTTTAGGGAAGATTTATATTTGAAAAAGTTTATTAGAAAAATAAACAACTTTAAATTTTACAATATTTTCCACTTCCAAGAGCCTTTCAGATAGAGATGAGCCTTATGATTTAAACATGATCCAATTTACAAAATCTCATTTAGTCCTATTGAGTAAAACAAAATACAATAACAAATGGGGAAATGTTAGTAACTATTAAGGACTCCAATGTAAAAGTTAAAAAAAAAAACAAACACCATTTGTTGCATGTATTGTATCTTAGTCTGGCAGGATCTTAGTCTCTCGTGTATATTAAAAAGCTTCACCAAAATTTAATGTGCTGCTTTATTACCAAGATAATACTATCATATTAAAATATAATTTGTGCAATCTAGGTTTATTTTATAGAAAAATTTATCAACTATAACAACCAGGGACTGACAAATTTTTCCTTAAAAGGTCAGATAGCAAACATTTTGTGCTTGCAGGTTAATAAAGTGTCAGTACTTAACTCTGTCACACAGGAAGAAAGCAGCCACAAGTAAATGAATGGGGATGTCTGTGAGCTGCCATTTTGCCTGCTGCTGAAAAGACAATGAATATTTTATATATATATATATGTATATATATATATGGGTAAGGGGAAGAGATGCAGAAGGGTGGGGAATACAGGGATAGGGATAATAATATAGATGGATAGCTATTACTAAATAAACATTATAAAGCAAAAATTTCCACACTTATTTCCCAATCATAATTGCATGTGTGTATATATGTATACATACAAGTTATAAAACTATTTCAATTCCATATTCTTTTTGGTGTGTGTAAATAGTATCAGAACAAAGTCAGATAAGCAGCAGAGTATCATGAGTGACTGAGTACTCAGAGGGTAATCAATAACCATGAAATTTGGTTTTGACCACCTTAGTATTTCTACACAATGGGAAAACTAATTTATTTGCTGTGCCCCTGAAGAAAACATTAGATGTATAATTCAGATGTCGTTTTAAAACTTAATTGAATTGTTACAATTCTGAAACTAAATGTGATTTGCTTTGTTTTATTAGAAAAAATACTCAGGCAAGGTCTACAATCATCGGTCAATTAAGAATGACTTACAAGAACATGAGGCAATAAAATAAAAATACAGGTACAAACTATATATCTGAAACACTATTTGGCAATTTTTATAACAAATCAAAATTTAAAAAGAACAAAGGAGATTGCAGATTACTTCATAGATACAGAATAAAGCAACTGATGAAGTGCTTAAGCAAAAGAAAACAAAAAAATAGTAAGAAAACACACTGCTTTTCTTCTTTTCAAAAATAAAATCACATTTGCTACAGATCGTATGAATAATACCCTTATTAAACAACCATTCCAGAATGTCTTACAGAAGCAGTGCTTTTATTTGCACTTCATTTAATTTTATATGACTTACTTCATGTATATAGCTCTTTAACCCCATTGTTAACGAATAAAGCCGCCCATAATTTTTATCATTTTTTAAAAATTTTTTAAAGTAAATGAGAAATGATTTATGTATCCTGGAACCTTTCCCATTTTGGAACCAAAAGGCTTATTAATTCTATATTTTTGTCTATTCTTTCTTTAAAAAATTTTAGTGTAAAAACTGCTGGTTTTTTAATATCACTGTAGTAAAGTGAAAACTCCTCAATCAGGAGTAGTTTCTGCATATATGCATATATGCAGTTTGACTGCATATAACCACATACTTTACAATATGTCCTTCCAACAGTAAGGAAATAATTGATTTCACGGTCACTGTCAGAAATGAGTGCCATAATTCTATTATGGGTAATAGGTCCTCCCTCAAAGACTTTCTGGAAGGATGTTCAATGTGTTTTGCTCTTATAGATATTAACAGTAGTACATAGTCCCTTAAGTCTGCAAAAGACATTTATTGTTAAAGAAGGTGCTTTATTAACAATTCCTCTGGCAGCACTAGTGAATTACAATATCCTTCAATATTATTTCTACCCATAATATATACATTTAACTTTTCATGCCTCTAGAAAAACATCTACAGTACATTTCATAATATAAAAATATATTACAAATCTGAAATATTTACAAGCAATGTTCTATTAACTCTATGCAACATTTGTTTGATACAATACTAACAAGTTACACATATTTCCATTTTTGTAAGTTAAAAAAAAAATCCATATGGCTTCTTGCTTACCAAGCAAGAAAGTGATTCTATTCTCCTTTTCAAAACCAACTTTGGTGCATAAAGGATTCAGTTTGAAGATACTTGTAAAAAAAATACGATTTTTCTTATGTTAAGAAAAAAACAGCTCGCAAACCAACTGCTTTCCTCAAAAAAAAAAAAAAAATAGAGGCTTATTATATAGGTTAAAATGAAAATATGAGGATTATTCAAATAATTTGAAATAGAGGTTTTTCAAAAACCATTAACAGATTAGTTATATACGTAAATATTAACATACTGTACTCCATGAGAAAACCCTACTCCTGAAAGGGGAGCCACCAGACATTCTGCAACACTCTTTAACAGAAATTCTCAGCCCTAATTCGATAGACGAATTTTTAGTTGATTGCAAATGTCGTTCACTGTTTGCTTAAATACAAATTGAACACTTTTCTTATCAGAGTTCTGCAAAAGAACACAAATGGCAACCAATCACATCTATTTATCATAATTGAAAGGTAAATTATCTCTCGATAATTTTCATTGTCTAAATATTTCCTAATAAGACTCCAAATCAATAGACACTGTCAAGACAAATATCCTTACAGTGCTTTTGGTATTTGTAAGGGCACATGTTGTAATTGGTTTTCTTTCCAATATCAACTACTGTGATCACTAAAGGGTTTAAAAAAAAAAAAGCAGCTTAAAGCAGCAAGCATGCAAAGCCTTTAAGAAGCTGTTCCACTAAGTTGCCAGAAGAGTGTTTGCTCAGTCTCCCACAGTACCACTCCATGAAAATGTGGATATACAGTAATATATTAATATATTCCACAGAAGAGCCTACTTCATTCACAGAATGTTTACACTAAGCATAAATATTCTAAATACTGGATTTAAGGGAAAAAAAGGGGGTTGATTCTAATGTGCAACTTTTACTAAAACCCATTGTCAGTGACTAAGACTGCAGGTGTCCCCGCTTGTTTGCTTTTTATGTATTTATTTATTTTTTACCTCTTCAACCTCTTCTGCGGCATTGTTCTAGAAAAAGAGAAAAAGGGATAATCTTTTATTCAACTGAATCAAAAACACATATGAAGTGCTTCAAAAATACAAATATGTATAAGAAATAGGAAATGTGACAATCACTGATCACCATGAAAATTTATTTCCTAAGCATTCACATGATGGATATAAATTTAGTTACATAAAATACAGCTTTTTAACAAATCCTTTTCATGTAACCTATTAATGTGTTTCTAAAAAAGAATCTCATGTTTAAATTTATATGAAATGTAAATTAGTGTTTAGTGTTTAAATTTCATATAAGTATGTCCTTTTTATTGCTACTTTTGAAGTTAATATATTTTTGGAATGTTTGTCATGCTTTCATTTTGAGATGTGCATAAGCTGCAAATTTTTTCTCCTAAAACAAATTAGAATAATTGCTTTCTTCCCCTCTTAATTTCACATGTTTTCTCACTCAAAGTCCAAGCATTGCCAAGCTGCTACAGCATCACAAATGTAGGAGGTTCTATAACTCCGCACCACTTCAGGGTAGATTTGATTCTAATTTCCAGAACTGTAGAAGCATGAAAGTTTATAGACTCGAAATTAAACGTTAAGATGGGTGGAGGATGGCTTACAACTAAAGAAAATTAACTCCACAGAAGTACCAAATACATCTTAAGAATGTATATCTTCATTACCCTAGAAATTAGTAACAATTGCAGAATTATACCCTGAGAACAGGCGATGCAAGTCCTATGCACTTCTGGACATCAGTTCTGAGCTTGAATGATTTTTTTCTCACTTTCACCAAAATATCTAAATTGCTTCCTATATAGCGTAAGAACAGCAAAAATAAGCTGATTCTGTGAAAAAGGAAGACTCTCATAGAGAGTGGGAAGTATAATGCAGGGCAGAAACACAAAAGTTAGTCTCAACCATTTATTTAAAATTCATGCTTCTTAATCAACTCACTGCTTAAGGCATGTTTAGGACCATTCTTGGTTCTCCCAAAATACCACTATTTTAGGATGCTAGTTTTAATCACTCCCTTCAAAGAATAAGCAGAAATAAGCCCTAAATTAGGAGCCAGTAAATAAGCCAATAAATATTCAATTATTTTTCCTTAAAAAAAGAAAGGTAAATCATTTAAGGTTATTTCACTGTTCTCTCTGCTAGCTAGTTTCTTGATAACCTAGCTCATTCCACAAAAAAACACACATTTACATCAGATTTAGAACCTTCACCAAAAGATGCTTTAAAAGTCTGGAAGCATCTCAATGTCTCCTTGCAGCAAGGCCCATTACGTGAGAATCTCACTCTCAAAAGATGTTTCACATTCCAAAAAGTTCAGTCGTGGAATGAACAAAACCTTCAAATCAAAGTCTTTGTTTCAAATTTTGGCACAAGACACAGTACTTTTAGCACAGCTGAAATTCACATTTGGGATTCTCAATCATTGTGTCACCTTATTCTTATCCAACCTACTACTATATAAAGTATATACCAAACTAGAATTCCTTTTTAAAATACAGAAAGTTCACTCATTAAGAATGCCTTTTAAGCATTTTCAGCCACTTTTTTAATCACAATAGTAGATGTCATTTGCACAGAGGCAGAATGGAGTTCAGTCGCATCCTAGCTGTGTCACTTTGGGCAAGCTATGTGCCTCTTGCCTCAGATTTCTAACCTGTAAAACAGACATAGGAACACCTACTTCACAGGCCTGATGTGAGAAGTGTTACATAAAGCACCTAGCACAATGACTCAGCAAATAGCCAGAAACGGTGGTCTCTTCTCCTTCCCCCACTAAACATATTCCATATGCACGACACACAAAAACAAAGGTAAGATAAAAAAAAATTAGAAATGTGAACACTCCAAGCTACCTCTTAAAAACAAGCACAGTAATATTTGAACTGCTCTTTTGAAAAGTCTGGGAAGAGTCTAAGTTTAAGAACTTCAACCATTAATGGTATTTAGTGAACATGTGATATATGCCCAGGTCTACATATTTGATATTATTTAAAAAGAATTACATACTTAAACAAAAGGCACTTATTTTCAAAACACTCTATATCACAGTCTAAGCTACTCAAGATAAATCTGGAATTAACCAGGCATATAAACTTGACCAAAATATTGCCCTTCTAGAGTCTACAATGTATGTATCACTGTGATGTAATTTCCATACACAAAGCTCAAGAAAGCAAGATATGCTTGATACTGAAACTCAGTACTTATAAAAAATAAGTCCTGACCTTATATCCAAACTTTAAGAAGATTTACGATTACAATTCAAAGTGAAACATCAAAGCAATAATTAAATTACCTGTATATGTTTGGGTCCAAGAGCAAGGCAGTATCTTTGGGTAGCTTTGATAAATGAACTACTTTAGTTTTTAATTGATGTCGTTCATTTTCATTCACCCACACATCAGGCAGACTGTGAATTTAAAAAACAAGTCATATATAAAATAACATTAAGTTTAAATTTATCCTTCGCATACCTTCACATTACTCACATTTACCCAGCTTTTTCTGACTTGTCTGACTGGGTCACCTAGGTTAACAAGCTTATCAGACACCAAGGAAACTCAGTGATCTAAGTAATGGGATGTAAAGACACAGCCAGAAAATGGTACGGTGAAATTTTAGACATAAATCTGGAAATGAATTTTGATGGCAAAGTCATCCCACAACTTGGAAACACGTATTAACACACTGTCTGTCTCTTAGCTTGCTAAGTGAAATTAGAGGCATGATGTGAAAAAAAGCTGAAATCTAGTTTCTGTATAAAGAAATAAGAAGTAAAAACCCCACCAGATTTTCACTTTGAAAAAAATGAATTTCGGAATAAAAGCATTTTGATATTTGGATCGATCGATTTCTAAAATATTAAGAATACAGATATCCGAATGTTTTAAGGAACTGTTATAAGCTTACTATAAAAAGAGCTCTTACAAATCAGTATGAAAAAAGTGAACTCTCATTAAGGGAAAAAGAATAGGGGAGACAAAGGACATCAACCATCAATTCGCCAAAGATGCAGTTGCTCATCATCAAAGAAATGCAAAATGTAAGAACTCCAATAGCCAGTGTTGATAATAAGTCAGAAATAAGCTCTCTAATTTCACAGATGATATTAGAAGCTGACAAAACTTTCAGGAAGGCAATGCCTATCTCCATAACATTTTCCATAGCTTGTAAATAAAAACAAAGTTTAATGTTTTTTAAACAGTGGAGAAAAATGGATAGCTTTAAATGTTCAGTAAAAAGTTCATTAAATAAATTTTACACGGACACTTCAAAATATTTTAGAGTAGCATTTTTTAAAAACCTGGAAGGGAGGGGGAAAAAGGAAGTGGAAAGTATGTCCTACACTCACCGACACTTGATAATCATAGGATTTTTAAAAAGTTAAACAAAAATTTCTTTACTTCAATATGCTAACGTGCACTGTAAACTCCCGGATCTATTTTTTAAATTTATTTTTAGTTGGAGGATAACTGCTTTACAATGCTGTGCCAGTTTCTGCCATACAAAAACTCGAATCAGCATGTACATGTGTCCCCTCCCTCTTGAACCTTCCCCACCCCTCACCCCATCCCAAATCTATTTTTAAAGCTCTGAATTCATATCATGTTCATTAACATCTCTTTGGACTGGAGTTTGGGAAATGATATTATAGAAAAATATATAGTAACAGAATAAATATGGAACACATCTTATTAATTTTTAATGAGATTCCATTCATTTCAATTTATTCTATTACTGGTGCTTTTCTATTATATACCTTCATATAACTTTTGCAACAACTAAAAAAATGTTTAAGAATAAAAGGAATACTGAACATGAAATATCCAAATTAAGGAGCACATAGGTCAGAACCACTCTAATAAAAGGGTACTAAAACTCAAAGAAAAATATAACACCCCTAGAAAACTCACCAATTGCTTTTTTCAATAAAATACCATTAATAGTGCCCTGAAAAATGTTTAGAAATTGTTAAAAATAATTGTCTCAAAGGCATAACTAAGGCTGCTTATGCCCTATCCTACTTGAAGGTTACTAAAAGTTCTAAAAATAATCACATCCTAAAAATGACTAAAAATTGCTATGGCAACTTACATTAAAAAAAAAAAAAACTATTTTAAAAGTTAATTTTAAAGCTTATACCTTGAGCCAGGTACTCTTAAGAGCCTTTAGAGATTATCTTTTTCATGCTGACAACCTCAAAATGTTCTGTGATTTCATTCCTGTATGTCTTCTACATTTGAACCCAATAGCTTAAGTAATTTTTGAGTACAAGATTTTAGTAAGAATAAGACATCAGTCTATTAGTTATATATGCGGTATTCCAAATACTTACATGTCTTCAGGCATCCAATGAAGCAAAAGTTTTATCTTTCCAGAATCCTCTTTTCTCTTAGCTATTACCTAGCAATGATATGAAATAAATTACAAAAACTATTTATAAAACATCATTCTAATATGCTTTAAGAAAGCTTTCGGTCCTAATTAAGAACTGAAGTGTTCATGTCTGGGACCAGATGTTACCACCACCACATCTTGTCCTGCTCTAGTTCACAGCAATTTCACCCTTGATCATCTATTTTCACGAAAGAAAACGAAGAGAAAAAGTGAAGTAGCTTTATACAGTCAAACACAAAAACCATATTATCTGCTGTTTATTTTACTATCTACTAAGTCTTTAGCTGAGCCAGAATACCAACCAAGAATCCACATTGGCTAAAATGGGTATTTGGGGGGGATTTGGGGTGGGGGGCGGGTAATGAAATGTGAAGAACAAATGAATAGTGAAGGAAAAAATAACACTGGGAAGGGACAAGTCTCCTTTTTATGATTAAGGTGTTTGTCATTTGTGTGGAGGCTTTTTGTTTGAGGGTTGATTTGTGTTATTTTAAATGAAATATGAATCAATCAGTGTTTAGGTTTGATTTTAAGGAATCTGGTTTGATCTTAAGGTGTGATTTGATTAAGGAATCTAAGTTAAAGTGTGGATCAACCAGAACTATAATGACCTATGTAAGAAAACCAAAATGCTTGTCTTTCATTACTAGATTCTAAAAACTAAAGTAATGATTCTTAAAAATCGATCAAAATGGCATTTTATAACTCTGAGAACTTCCGTATTAATGAAGTTAGAACGCTAGTGTTTTAATAATCTACATGTCAATATTTTTACCAAGTTTTTAAGTTTTAAATAGCCTCACAAAGTAATGTTACATGTCATCCTCAAAATATATTAGAAGTAAAAGCAGTACTTCACACAAATACAAAACACTTTCTAGCCTCATTATTTAAAACCCTATATTAAGTACTCTAATTCTAGACTCGGTAATAGGATTAATTTAAAAGCCCAAAGACAGATCTGAAGACACTAAAACAAGCTATCTCTACAGACAAAAAAATAAGATATAAGAATAATACACTGCAACCAAGTATAGCAAGTCAACTGATTGGTAACTGGGATTCTGCTGACCTCTTCTGGAGAGAAGGCTCAAAGAAAACGTTTCAATTAAGGAAGACAAATTAGGCAAACTGAACAGCATAGTACACCATATAAATATTCTTACGTAAAACGTTTCACTACCAATAAAAGCTAATTTGATACTAGAAAACTTCTATTCACAGTTAGTACTGAACACTGACTACTAACAGAAATGATTCTGTTCAATACAAACTGCCTTCATCAACCTTTCTCAGTCACAGTCATGGGACTTTCAAGCATTTCCTCACCTAGCTCCTTTCCTAGAATTCGGTGTGTCCAAGGAAGACCATTACCCATTAGGGATGTTTCTTCCTTCCAATTCCCCCAGGAGAAAGCATTCTTCACATTATATGACACCTTTGTTACTTCTCAGTCAAGGCGCCTCTGCTATCACAATGTCGCTTGGGGTGCAAAATAACTTATTCTTATTCTACGTTTTTAAAATTTTATTGATAACAAACAGCTATCAATCATGTTCTTAAACCCTCATAGATGTTTTCCACAAACGGAAAACTTCATTTTCATAGACTATGTTAACAGAGTAAATTTCAAGTTTTCTTCCAGACTCCTAATATCACATTTTTAGTTCCTCCATTTTTTTTTTTTAATCATTTTTACTTCTCCTGTGGTCAGCTTAAGGATTTCATCTCAAGGACTGGCACTAATGAAATCATGTGAAAACTGATGCTACACTTTTTAAAACAGAACCTTATCTATCATCGTTGCCTCTATTCCCTAACAGGTAAAGGTCCCTGTTAAATACTAGACCATTATTTCATCAGATTTATTACCCTTTTAAATCATTAAATGATAAACCTCAGTCCTTCAATTTCTTCTCTTTTCTATTTAATATGTCCTAGGTGGTCTTATCCAGTCTGGTATCTTTAAACACCCTAATACATGAGAAACTTCCATGCTTATCTGTAGTCACATCTCTCCTCTAAGCTCAGACTCATATCCACCTGCCTACATGATAGAAGCATTAAATGCTCCACAGAATGTGTTGAAATTACAGCTCTTGATATTCCCCTCTCCTTCAGTCTGGGCTTCCCTTGTGGCTCAGTGGTAAAGAATCCAGCAGCCAGGCAGAAGACACAGGTTTGATCCCTGGGTCAGGAGGATTCCCTGGAGAAGGGAATGGCAACCCACTTGAGTATTCTTCCCTGAAAAATCCCATGGCCAGAGGAGCCTGGTGGGCTACAGTCAATAGGGTTTCAAAAGAGTTAGACATGATTTAGCAACTAAACAACGACTCCCTCAACCTGCTCACCTCACAGACTCTATTAAAGGCAACTCCATCCTTTTGGCTAGCTGCCCTGACTTCCCTGGTGGCTCAGACGGTAAAGCGTCTGTCTACAATGCGGAAGACCTGGGTTCAAGCCCTGGGTTGGGAAGATCCCCTGGAGAAGGAAATGGCAACCCACTCCAGTACTATTGCCTGGAAAATCCCATGGACAGAGGACCCTAGTAGGCTATAGTCTATGGGGTCGCATAGAGTCGGACACGACTGAGCGACTTCACTTCACTTCCAGGCGAAAAACATTGGAGTCATCTTATCCTCCTGTTTCCATACCTGATCCATTTGTAATTCTCATCGAGACTACTTTCAAACGACATCCAGAGCCTAACAATTTTTAGTGTCTTCACTGTAACTACTCTGGTCTTTTCTCAAGATACTGAAAAGACTGACTCCTCCTCTCCCCCACACTGACCTACAATATGTTCTCAGTGCAGGAACTGAAGTGAGCATGTTAAAACCTACATGACAGGCAAGAGACTGGTGAGTTCTCTAAGGCGGAGGGCAGAGACAAAGATGAACACACAAAGCTACACCAGGAAGCTGTGAGTAATGGGAATATTTTAACATATTTTTAAACTGTGGTGGTGGTGGTTTCATTGGTAAGTAAAACTGTCAAGATTCAAAGAATTGTATACTTTTTTTTTTCTTCTTTCCTGGCCACACGGCTTGCAGGATCTTAGTTCCCAGACCAGGAACTAAACTCAGGCCCCAGCAGTGAAAGCATGAAGTCCTAACCACAGGACCATAAGGAATTCCCTTGTATAATTAAAATTGGTGAGTTTATATTTACTACACCTCAACAGAACTTTTATTTAAAAAAATCACATCAGAGCATGGCTACTCAAACTCCTCCAATGGCTTCCCAATACACAATGGAATAAAAAGCCAAGGTGTCACTCCAACCAGATTCTCCCCAATACCTCTCTGACACTTCTACTCTCTCTGCCTCAATCATTTCCTCCAGCTACACTAGCCTTCTCACCGGTTTCAAACATACTCAGCATATTCCTACTTTAGGATTCTACACTTGCCTCTGGCTAGGATGCCCTTCCCCCTAATAACTGAATGGTTTATATCCTCACTTTCAAGCTTTTAATTTTATTAATTTACCCTGTTTATTATGTATCCCAAATCAGAGTGTAGGCATATCTGGTTTCTTGTTTTTCGTCCATTTTGTTCACTTCTGTATCATTAGTACCTGGCACATACAGCTGCTTAACATTTAAGTAAATGAACAAATTAGCCCTAATGCCACACTCCTTTTGAGTCTAGGACCACATCTTACCAACCTTAAAAAAAAATTACAATAAAAAAACTTAGAAGGTGGAAAGGGGGAACAAATGAGAAGTATGGCATTAACAGATACAAGCTACTATACGCAAAACAGACTAGAAACTAGAATTTATTGTTTAGTATGCAGAGTACATCATGAGAAACGCCGGGCTGGAAGAAACACAAGCTGGAATCAAGATTGCCAGGAGAAATATCAATAACCTCAGATATGCAGATGACACCACCCTTATGGCAGAAAGTGAAGAGGAACTCAAAAGCCTCTTGATGAAAGTGAAAGAGGAGAGTGAAAAAGTTGGCTTAAGCTCAACATTCAGAAAACGAAGATCATGGCATCCGGTCCCACCACTTCATGGGAAATAGATGGGGAAACAGTGGAAACAGTGTCAGACTTTATTTTGGGGGGCTCCAAAATCACTGCAGATGGTGACTGCAGCCATGAAATTAAAAGACACTTACTCCGTGGAAGAAAAGTTATGACCAACCTAGACAGCATATTCAAAAGCAGAGACATTACTTTGCCAACTAAGGTCCGTCTAGTCAAGGCTATGGTTTTTCCTGTGGTCATGTATGGATGTGAGAGTTGGACTGTGGGGAAGGCTGAGTGCCGAAGAATTGATGCCTTTGAACTGTGGTGTTGGAGAAGACTCTTGAGAGTCCCTTGGACTGCAAGGAGATCCAACCAGTCCATTCTGAAGGAGATCAGCCCTGGGATTTCTTTGGAAGGAATGAAACTCCGGTATTTTGGCCACCTCATGCAAAAGTTGACTCAATGGAAAAGACTCTGATGCTGGGAGGGATTGGGGCCAGGAGGAGAAGGGGACGACAGAGAATGAGATGGCTGGATGGCATCACTGACTTGATGAACGTGAGTCTGAGTGAACTCCTGGAGTTGGTGATGGACAGGGAGGCCTGGCATGCTGCGATTCATGGGGTTGCAAAGACTTGGACACGACTGAGCAACTGAACTGAACTGAACTGAACTGAACTGAAGGTAAATAATCTGCCTGCAATGCAGGAAACCGGGGTTCAATCCCTGGGTCAGGAAGATCCCCTAGAAAAGGGAATGGCATCCCACTCCAGCATTCTTGCTTGGAGAATTCCATGGATAGAGGAGCCTGGCAGGCTACAGCCCATGGGATCACCAAAGAGTCAGGACATGACTGAGCAACTAACACTTTCACAGGTAATTATATTCAATATCTTATCATAATCTATAAAGGAATATAACCATAAAAACAACATATATATACCTGAATCACCTTGCTATATACCTGAAACTAACACAATATTGTAAATCAACTGTATTTCAAGAAGGGAAAAAGATCACATGGATAAAATTGAAGTAACTTATTTTCTATCTCACATGCTTTTTATTCAGCAAAACCCTTAAAAGTCTACTTTATCAAATCATCATGAAATATTTTTTATGATCAGTCAATCCTCAGGCTTCTTTCTTTTTTTTGATGTGAACCTTTTTAAAGTCTTTATTGAATTGATTACAATATTGTTTCTATTTTATGTTTTTTGGCTCTCTGGCTCTAAGGCATGTGGGATCTTAGCTTCCCAACCAGGGGTCAAACCCACACCCTCCTGCACTGGAAGGCCAAGTCTTAACCCAGAGGACAGTCAGCAAAGTTCCAATCCTCAGTTTATTTCAAGTTGTAAAATGATTAATATTTTCTATCTCCTATGTGTTAAAACATAAATGTAAACTTGGATAATAAATGTTAATTTCAACTTAAAAAAAAATAACAATTATAGACCTACCAAATCATAAACCAATGTCATCAAATTCCAAAGGAGGACTTTAACCATCACTGATAAGCAAGCTCCTAATCTTGCTGAATCCCAACAAAATTCCCAGTACAGCCATTTTAACTTTGTCTTCAAAGCCTCTAGTTTTCCTTCTGACCCTTTCTTATTTAATAAATGTATTTCCAACATTCTTTAAAAGCACATAAACGTATGGCAAACCTTTCCTTAAACCCAACTCAAACCTATTATGTACTCCAAGCTCAGAAAAGATTCCCTTTCCTTGTGTCTAGTCTTCTACCTTCTTGTCTTTAACTTTGGGAATCAAAATCAGGGACTGTGAACTGGAAGTCGTCATAGAAGAAAAAGTGAAAGTACAAGAAAATCTCATTAATAGAGGAGTTGGGAAAAATAAAAGATCCAAACCAGTAGAAATATCCATACTGATCTTTTATATTTAAATTCTCATGCATTTTGATTAGAATATATAAAACCTAAATTCTATTTCAACTGCCAAAATTAAAGAAACTCTCTTTCCAGGGATTCAAATCACTGAGTCTGATTTAAGGTTTATCTCTACTAACTCACCTACATCAAACTACAGCAATATAAAGATGACTGGATAATAAAATGGCAAGGTGCATGAAGAAAACAACTATTAACTTCTAGTTAATCAAACTATAACAAACTATTTTTTTAATTTGATATTTTGCTTTTTCCAACAGTTATCCAACAAATATACACACAATTCTACACACTTCAGATACATCCACAGGGGGAAAAAAAGGTAAAAATTCCTTCTTTCATGAAGCTTTCCTTTCATAACCATTATCTTATTTTCTGTTTAACACAAGCTTTAGATGTGCCTTTTAGGGGAGACAGTATGCAGAAACATAAGATAGGACAGGGATGTACGAAAAGAAGTCTAATGTTTTAACTTTACATATAAGGAAACCAGAGGTCAGAAAACACACCTAGTTTACTTAAAGTCAGAGACAGATCTTCAAATGCTTAGTAACCCAAATGACATCCCAATTTCCTAAATAGCTCAAATTAAAGGCTAAAAAACTTCATGTGATCTTTTAAACATAAAACTGTGGGAAATATTTGAAAAATAAAATAAAATCAGATACTTACAGTACTATGAAAAACAACACTGTGTCCCTTTCCTAAACTTTCTATATGAGCTGAGAGGTTAAAGCATATGGCTCGATGTCTTATCGCATCCAGTGTTTGTGCATCGAAGAAATCATGCGGTCGTGCTAAAAGTCAATACAAAAGCGGTAAAGAATATTTAGAAAAATGCAGATGTCTCAGAACAGTCATAATTAGTGATCCATTTTTCACAAAGATATGCACTAAGTAGAAAAGACTGAAACAATTAACAATCTATCTGTCTAGTGTTTAAATGTCAAGATTTTCTTTGCTTTCAAAACATAGAACCAAGCTGACAAAGCTAAGGGTGTAAGAAGCAGAACTCTAAGAAGCAAGTGTGGTTTAATTCTGCTCCTTGGTGTGTGAGATTTTAACCTTCAACCTCATGACTGTACACTAAGTTCAGTTCAATTCAGTCTCTTTTTCATATAGTTTTGCATTTTACTCCAGGATCGCTCCTGAGCACCAGTCCTGCATTTCCAACAATATGACAAACGTCTTCATCTGTGCACTACAACAAGATCTCACTCACCTCAGCCAAACATATGAAATACACTTCATCAACAGTTTATATTAATATGTAATAAAAATTTCCTTCAGATTCGACAAAGTAGTAATACTAAAATTTAAAAATTTTGGAATTTTTCACAAACATTTTCCTGATTATGAGTAACTCTTCTAATGATAATCTAAAAAAATTATAAATACATTTAAATGCCAAGGAGTACTCCAAAATTCTTTCAAACACCCAATTGTATCAGTTATCACCTATGTGACTTTGCACAAACTGCCTGATCTTTCTTAGTTTGTTTCCTAATTTGAGAAATGGAAATGCAACAGCTATAGATGATGAGTAAAATAAATACACAGGAAAAATGCCTTAAGCCATAATGCAATTATACTGATACGCTTATATCATTTTTAAAAAATAGATGGACAAACCTAGAGTAAGCAATCGTTTAGTATGATCACAACAAAGTTATACGCTAAAGATTTGACAAGATCATTTTTTAAATTTCTATTTTTATCCCATTAGTAACTATAAATTGTATTGTTTCTATTCCTAATAACACTGTTCAAAGTAAGGAAAGTGCATTTATTATTTTACAATTGTGGAGATTTCTAATACATATAAAATATCTCAATATCATCTGTAATTAAAAATTAAATTTTACTGACAATAAAAGAAACAGCCTAATTTCTTGGTACAGCATATTCTAAATTACATATATGCTAATTTACCACACTATTCTGACTTAACACATGGGTAGACTAAAATTGTCTCTATTACTCATGCAGTTCTCAGTACACCTACACACATCTACCAATTGGTATACTCAATAAAGCAATCTGAATAGCTCTTTTCTCATTGGATTTTTGCTCAAAAGGAAATAAACAGAACACCAGCTAGTAATAAACTAACAGAACCCACAAGATTAACAATGCAATGGCAATGGGAAATCAGTTTTTAAAAACTCACATTTATTTATGAGAGGAAAAAAGTCATGATTTTACCTAATGCTAAGAAACAAATCCCCTTCCTACTTCATCTGCTGCTACTGGGTGAAAAAATGTGTACTTTCTTCATACTCTCCAAATATGCTTTCTCTTGAGAAGAATAAGCTTATTAACAATGACTCACCCCTCTAAATCACTCAAATCTATCACTCCTCACTCAAGATTAAACAAACACAGAGGTCATCACTTGAATTAAATTCGGAATAAGAAGAAGAGCTCTCAAATTTCAGATTCTATGCATCAGACCTTAACCATTTTATGTATACTACTAAAGGATCAAGAATACTAAACTAGAACAAGTCTCCAAAGCAGGTGTGTGTCATGATCCACTAGCATGAGGAAGAAAATAATACAACTTCTTTCTTTTCCCCATTTCTATGCTTTTCAGTATTCCTTCTTGTCAATGTACACCAGCAGTGTTCTCTCTATACACTGTAAGTACATCAAGTTAAGACCGAACACAACCATTTTTCTTAGTAAATTATACAATCAAAAACTTTGTTTGAAGACCACGAAAATAAAGACTATTTTCCTGTGGTTCAAAAGTATACAATCATCTAATTATGTTTGGTCCTAAATATGGAGGGGACATCTAATAATTTTGTAATTAAGCACTTAAACACTATACATATGCATCACAATAGACTGTTAAGCACTGAGACACAGACTACACTGAGTTTCCCTATTCACACACACCACTTTGGAATAGACAGGTTACTTTATTTTTACCTGATTTTTAAATCTTTAACATGTTCAAATTTTCTGAAATATTGTTACGAACAGCACCATTGTCATAATTTAAATTGTCTTAGTTCAGAATTACAATAGCCCTCAAAATCTAATTCTATAAAGTTTGTACTCTAAGTCCACATATACTTCTGCTCCCTTAGCTACTGAACGTAAAATACACATCTGACTTCTCACAGGGACAGACCAAGATCCTATCTGTTCAAACTAGACTAACAGTAACAGATGAGCAGAGTTGAGGAATGGTAGAAACTGAACTTGCATGAGAGTCTAAGATTAAAAACCAAACCATCTGACACACACTGCCTTTCAGTGTGTACTGAATACTTACGTAATGAGCGTCGTCTTTTGTTCTTTAATTTCCTCCTTTTGTTCATTCCAGCTTTAGAAGGAGACTCTTCTTTGGCCTTTGGCTGGCTAGAGACTTTTGAGGAGTTCTGCTGACTGAAGTGTGTGGGTACATGGCGAGCTAGCCCTCCCTGAGAAGCAAAGCTGGCATTGCAGCCACCGACGACACACTAAATAAAAAATAATAATAGTGTCAGGAATGCAGGATAAGATGCAAGCAAAATAGAAACGAGTGGATATTCTGTATTTTCAGAAGTAAATACACTACTAAGAAGCACTATACTGAAGTAATTCCAGAAAGGAGCTATGATCCATGGACAGAGAAACCTGGTGGGCTACAGTCCATGGGGTCGCAAGTCAAACACGACTTAGCAACTAAATCTCACCACCACCAGAGTCTTCTGTACTTGCAAAACTGAGAAAACAAGGTCTACTTAACTACCCAAATCTCCTGGCAACTGCTATGCCAACAATGGATACAGAGTGTTTGGAAATCACTAAAATTACAATTTTAGTAATTTCTAGTTAGATCTTAAAAAATAATATTTTCAGATCTTCTAAGAAATGAATGTTACTAAAACATTTTCCAAAAGTGATCCTCAAACAGTAAAATCCACACTGGATTGCTGTGGGGTTGCCATCAGTGCTTTATTCAAGTTGTTTAGTTTCTGACTTGACAACCAAACAACAAGCAGGCAAATTTGCCATGTATGCCACTAAATGTATCCAACACATTATTCCCAAATGGTTCAACTTACATTTCTCTAGATTAATACCACAAAAGACTCCACATGTTTCCACAGTACTGCCCTCTACTGTGTGTAGTCTTTCAGTTGCGATATGGCTACCATTTCAAACTTCTAAAAGCACAATAGAGCCCGGGAGAGGGAGAGGGAGAGGGAGACAGAGTGTAAGAGTGAGAGTGTGTGTGTGTGTGTGCACACTCACAAAAGCAACTGAATCTTTGCAACCCCATGGACTGTAGCCCTCCAGGTTTCTCGGTCCATAGGATTTTCCAGGCACGAATACTGGAGTAGGTTGCCATTTCCTCCTCCAGGGGATCTTCCAGACCAACAGCCCTCTATTAGTTAAGATCGTAACTTTATTCACAAAATCTCTTTAAATTTGACCATGTGAAAAGAGTTCACCCTCCTGTGAGGAACATCCTCATACTTTCAGATCACAATTAGATAATTTATCCTAGCCCATCTTTTCCACGCATTTTCAAGGCAAGAATATACTCTTATGAATATATACATTACCAGAAGCATCCTGCAAATCATAGCTGTCTCTAAATATATTGGCTTACAAATTCTGATAAAAATCAGTGCTGGCTGAAACACTGCACAGCAAAATCCTTGCATAGTACCATTAAAAATTACTCTACTCATTTCACTACATGAGACATGTTAAGCACTCCAATGGTACTCAGTATTGCTAACAAAAACCTTTTACCGTTCTAAAGGGCACACTAGGTTAAGAGAGAGAAGAATGACTCAAGATTTTAGTTCAAATATTTATCTATTCCATATTCAGTACTATCAACATTAGATGCTAGAAGTGTAAGGATGGATAAGAGATACACTTTTGGCACTGAAGGTGCTTATATGTGATCAGCAAGACATATATATATAAAGCAACAACTTCAAAGGACTGTCACCAAGGGTTAAGGCACAAAGAGTTATGGAACCTTGAAAAGAAACAATTAGCCATGTATAGGGCTTCACAATTCATTTAATTCTTACAACTCATCAATAGTGTGGTCCTCGGATTGCCTACATCACAGAAGGCTCAGCTACAGATTCTGACCTTGAGAAAGAAGCTGGGCATCTGATGGTTGCTGAATTCTTAGAACCTAAAATCTTACTACACGTAGTTTTGAGCACCAAAAAAAGAATGATGCTTTTTCAAGTTTCCATCTTCTGCAGGTTACCACACTGCCAGAAAACACCACCATCTACTACAGGAGCCACTAGCCAGATGCTGCTACTTACCATTATAAATAATGCTACCAGAAGAAACTGAATTTTTATTTTTATTTAATTATATTAATTTTTTGAGGTGAATTTCATATAACATACCGTTTTAAAGTATATAATTCAGTAGTATTTAGTGCATTTACAACCTACAAATAAATACAAGGTTTATAAGGACAGCTCCACATCCTTGCCCAGACTTGTCATTTTTCATTTATTTTATTAAAACCATCCTAATGAGTATGAAGTGGAATCTCACTGTGGTTTTCACTTATTATTTCCTTAATAATCATTTTAATTTAAAACCTGATAATTCCTTCTCAATACTGAAAAAAAAATTTAAATATGGTTGGAAAACGTGAGTGTGTGAATCTATTCTCCAACTGCAAATTTTATGAAATCTAAATATAGATGAAGATAGTGAGGGAGGGAGTAAATTAGTAGGAGACTGGGGTTAACATACACACACTACTATGTATCAAACAGATTAACAACAAAGACCTACTGTTTATTCAATGTCTTGTGATAACCTATAATGGAAAAGAATCTGAAAAAGAATGTATGTATGTATGTCTAACTGAATCCGTTTGTATACCTATACTTAACAGTGCAAATAACAATAATTCAATTAAAAAAGGGTTAAAAAATAAAATAAATATAGATGCAAGTGTTCAGAGCCTGAATGAAGAGTGCTGAAGGAGAATCACCCTGGATAGTTAGTTATGCACTGTTCAATACATGCCAGTCATTAGACACATAGAGCTACTGAGTCCTTAACATGCGGCTAGTTCAGATTTTTTTAAAGTGTTGCAAGTATAAACTGCACACCAAATGGGGAAGATTTAGTACCAGAAAATGCAAAAGGTCTTACTATGTATACTGACAAGATGCTAAAATGATCAAATAGGTGTGGGAGACACGGAGTTCGATCCCTGGGTTGAGAAGATACGCTGGAGAAGGAAATGGCACCCCACTCCAGTATTCTTGCCTGGAAAATCCCATGGACAGAGGACCCTGCTGGGCTGCAGTTCATGGGGTCACGAAGAGTCTGACATGACTGAGCGACTTCATTCATTCATTCAAAGATGTTATTTAAATTATTTTCATTTTTACGTGTTTCAAGTATTTTAACACAGCATTGAAAATTTTTAAACATTGAATAATACATTCAGTTCACATGTCATTTCTGTTAAACTGTATAGTATTGCCATAGACTAAGACGTGCAGCACTTATTTTTCTTGCTTTTCCATTTTAAAAGATATCACCCCTGTATTTCCTAACACCTACTCTAAAAACATACTTTATTATTTATCTGGCTGCATTGAGTCTTAGTTGCTGCATATGGTATCTAGTTCCCTGATCAGGAAGCGAACCCAGGCCCCCTGCCTTAGGAGCTCAGAGTCTCAGCAACTGGACCAACAGTGAAGTCCCAAAGAAACATGTGTCAATTACATATTTTGTGCCCCATGTGACAGATACTTCAAGGAATGCAGTAAATAAAACAGTTTTACCCTTAAGATTCTTGCTTGAGTTCTGGTTAGTCAAACAAATTTATAGACAAATTCCACATTCCAAATTTCAGAATTGCTACTTGACTATAATTAAGGCAGCAATGACAATAACTGTTCAGATCCAACTCCCCAGGTTTAAATTTCTAGGGATTTTTGTCATACAAATCCACCCAGGATTATCCTTAATTACAAGGATTTGAATAAATTAACAGATTCATTTTGTCCTAGGTTTCTTGACAACTGCAAAAAATAAGCCCTGGTAGTACCTAGAACTAAGAGAGTGAATACCTCAAGTTTATTTTAACCAGCAATGATTCAATGCTCAGGAAATAAAATCAACAATGAGAATCCTAATAGAAAATTATTTTATCTTTGGTTTTGATTACTCATCAATCAAGAATCAAAAAATAAACAAAGAATCAAAAATAAATCCTAAAAAGAAAACATAGAGTAAAGGAGAATTTAGAATGACAGAAAAGAGCACTTTCAATGAAAACAAATACAACAGAATCACACACCTTTCACTAAAACACAAATTCATTTACCCTAACAGAAATTTTAAATGTCACTAATCAATATTCCACTCATTTAGTGTTTATCAGGGACAACAAGGTGAGAGACAAATCTGTTGCCTCAAATGGTCTTAGTGCATTCACTCCTCGTAACACAAGTATTTCATTGTGTTCAGTGACTTTACTGTTCAAATAGTCAATGTTTCATCCACACATCAATAATGACCACTGAACATAAGCTACCACACATGGTGCTGATTTAAAAGAAAAAAGCAAACCCATTTCAGCAATCAGGGGAAAAACTGGTGGTTGGAAAAGTGTTTCAAATGTTGGAAAAGTGTTTCAAATGTTCTATCTCTTGAATCCACTGAAACATTTGTTAGCTGCTATTGTGGGCATGTAGCTGTTACAAAGTTTGAAACATGGAATGGCAGTTTTTTCAAACAGATTTGTTCGAATGAAGCAGCACCAAGACTGTCATTCATGGTCATATTCCCGTAAGTGCTATAAAAATCTACAAGGGGCTACTGAAACACAGAGCAGAAAACAGAAGATACAGGAGTATTTATTAGCAAGTAATCTAAAAGAAAACAAAAATTCCAGGTACAAATGTTGGTTTCTTAGTTTTGACAAATGTACCACAGTACGTGAGATGATAACATTGGGGGAAAGAATGGGGTGAAGGTATATGAGTACTCTCTGTACTATCTTTGCACATTTTCTGTAACTTTAAAATTTTTCTGGAACAAACTTTTTAACATTCTCTGGTAGAAAGCACAGCCTAAACAAAACCACAAGCAGGGCAAAAGGAGATCCATTTGAGATGTACAAGTAGTTCAGTATTTGGCTGGAACACAATTCCTATGAAGATATAGTAAAGGAATAAATGAGAAGAGAGAAGCAGATAAGTATCAGATATGATATTATACATCATGCTAAGAAATAAGGATGTTTTCATTTACAGAGATGGAGGAGTTACCAAGGATTTCAAATAGCAATAACTAAGTGAACCTTAGAAGATGAACTGGGAGATGAATAATACAAGAGCAGAATGAGAAGTAGTAATAGTATTCACAATACACTGAGAGGCAAGCAAATTGATAGGATTTGGGAATGTATGTGGGGGCAGTATATGAGAAGTCGAGAGAAGAATCAAGAATAATCAAGGACTCTTAAAGTCAGGGTCACTGGATGGAAGATCTTACTATTTACTGAGTCTAAAATAGAACCATGGTTGAAATGGAAAACCAAGCTTCTGTACATATTAAGTTCGAAATGCTCCATAAGACATCCAAACTGAATATTCTATTCTGGAATCCAAGAGGGAAAATTAGGGCTAGATGTAAACATCTAGAAGTAAGCAGACTATACAGAGTATTTAAAAACCAAAGAACTTGATAAGATAAAAACACTTAGGGTCAGAGTTTTTGACAGCAGTCTCCAACATTCAAAAGTGAGGCAGAACAGCAAAGCAGACTCCGAAGGAACAGCCACCGAGTTTCGACGGGGATGAAGAAGAGGCAAGTGTGGCATTAAGGAGGACCAGAGAGCAAAGAGTAAGTTAGTAAAAACCAAGACCCCATACGCAACATTCACAGAGTAAACAGAGCATACATCTTTCTTCCCTGTTCTTCCCCCCCATCCCTCCTTTCAAAGAGCTTTGAGTTGGTATCCTCATTTACTAGAGAAATGATGTTTAATTATCAGTTTTGGTAACTAACCACATTCACCCAGTGTTGTAGTAAGTGGTACTTCTCTTACAGGGTCCCCTCATAAGAGAAAACCTTTGTAAACAGAAGTTCTTGGATTTCCCTGGTGGTACAGTGGATAACAATCTGCCTGCCAATGAGGGGACATGCTTCAATCCCTGGTCCAAGAGCATTCCATATGCTGTGAAGCAACTAGGCCTATGAACCACAACTACTGAGCCTGCTCGCCTAGAGCCTGTGCTCTGCAGCAAGAGAAGTCACCATAATGAGAAACCCATGCAACGCAATTGGAGCGGCCCCCGCCCACCCCAACTAGAGAAAGCCCACATGCAGCACAGAGATCCATCGCAGCCACATAAAGCGTTCTTAAGCACAGGTGCACATCCAAATCACCAGAAAGGTTTTTTAAAATAAAGGAGCAACCAGCAGCACATCAAGAAGATTCTAATTGGTCATGGGCGCAACTCGAGCACCAGAATTTGAATACCCAGTGGCACAGCTCATATAGTCAAGATAGAATGACCACAAGACTCTTCTTAGATTTCCAAATAACCAGATCCCTAGCATTCCCCACCAGTGACCAATTAGTTTCATGGGTGGGTGGGTGGGTAGGGGTGTGTGTGTGTTAAGGAATCATGTTTTGTTTTTCAGTATCATCATCCTCATTACACTTATTTTCCTTATTTATACTCAAACTGTACCATCTTTGGTCAGTGGAAACCTCCTAAAACCTGGCTGCCAAGGCTAGGTAAAATGAGTGCTTCAAACAGAGAGACACAAAAAGACAAAGGAGAATTAAAGACAGAACAGGGTGCTTAAAGTTTTGTATTATTACAGAGAATGTTGAAAAGTAAAATATTCTCACCCCCCCCAAATATACATACATATATAATGTAATATATATAAAATATCTGTGAGGTGATGGATGTGTTAATTAACTAACTGGATGGAATCCTTTCAGAATTGTAATGCATATCCAATCATCACAATGTGGACTTTAAATATCTTAGAATTTCATTTGTCAATTATATTTCAATAAAACTGGAGAGAAAAAGCAAAAATTTTTTTTAATTATCATGATCAACTACCATTATCAAACACATTACAAAGGAACTGAAGAAGGAACTTTTTCATCACCCATCACAGTGAATGATGTAATAATACTGGCATCACTGTGTCTTGTAACAATTACCACAATTTGCTTATATGCACAACTGTAAGACACGCACAGTTAACAAGGATACAACAGTTTAATCCTGATCTGATGAAATTTCTTTTTTCTTTATCACAATTTAGGCTACGTTCTTGACTCCAAAACACTTAAAACAACTGGCTATTTCGTATATAGATCTGAAAGAAAGTCTTTAGTTTTTCAAGCAATACTCTATCACAATGAGAAGTCATTCAGATATGTCACTATTATGAAAGAACATACTGTGCTGCGGGAGATTAGCTGCTGAGGAAAAGTTATAATAATAAATACTATAATAAATACATCGGCAGATGCTGTAATCTGAGCCACCAGGGAAGCCCAATAAATACATTAGCCCATGACAACTAAGTGACTACAAGTACTGTGTTCAAAGTAAACAGAAATACTAGAGTAGAAACATATAGAAATAAAAAGAAAACTATGGAGACTATCTAAAGAGTGCAACTATGTAATTTCTATCACACTATACAAATTTGTCCAGACAAGTAACTGTCACACTGGCAAAATGGAAATCAAAACGATCACCAAACATGCTGTGTATGACTAATTTTTATTTTCTTCAGTTAAGTAAAATATTATTAAGAACGGTGAGCTGAGGTCAATTAGCCATGATAAAGCTTAATACCAAATGACCAAGCAGAATGAAAATCACCATTGAAAATAAAGACCAGAGAATAGCAGAAATAATTTCAAAATCCTAGTCCTATTAACACATGTAATGTTTTTCAAACTTTAATAATAAAAGGTTTCACTAAATTTAACAAAATGGCAACAGCAACTCCCCTCACACAAACTCTAAAGGCACATACAAAGCAGGGGTATATATACAAGACAACATGAATGTGGCGAGGGGGTGCAGGGAAGGCGCTTGTTTTTTAAGGAATAATCTTTGCATTTTCATTATACAAGACTAACATTATTAAAAGAAAAAACTACATCTGCATGTCAGGAGTATGATTTTATAAAACTAAAATCTGATAATGAGCTAACAAGATTATTTTCATATGACATTAACTTTTTTATCATCTAGCGCAAAACAAGTATAGGAAATATAAAATTCAGTTTAAACCTAAACAACACATCAGTGACTTTCATTGATTTCCCGTATCAACTCAATTAGGTCTTTCTGGACTTTTCGTTTCTAACCTTTGCCATTACCAAAAAAACTCCAACAGACTTTTATCATCTGAATCTTTAATCTTGAGACAGTTGCCCCAGAAGCCACATGAGCAAACACTGATAAAATTCAATATGTAAAAATCTGTATTAAATGAACATCAAAATGACAGCCATGTATTACAAGCTTAAGAATAACAATACATGAGTCCATTCTGTAGCTACATGATAGAACAATCGGTAGAAAGCTCTGAAAACAGAGTATCAACTAATAAATTCAGATGGCAACGAAGTTAGAAAAATACTCATTTTGTAACAACCCTCATAGTAATAAATGATTCAGGCAAGAAGCATCAATGGATACTAAAACTAGTTCTCATGGGGAACAATATTATTTATATAGATTCAAAGTGTCCCTCCAAAAACTGATTATCAATTGTAAAGGTACAAATGAAAAGTTTGTGGTAGAGAACCTGGAAATTCCTCCTTAACCAAGTGATGCTAGGTAACCTCATCTATGATGGAACAAACTCTTATCAAGTATTCCCTGAAGTGATAATAGTGAGAATTTTTATTTTCTCCAAAAAGACATAAACTGAATCTGATCACATCAAATAACTCCCAAATAGGGAATATACTACAAAATAAAACATTTATACTCCTCAAAAATATTACTGCCATAAAACATAAAGAAAGGCTGAGGAAAGTAAGTTCCAAAGCACTGTGAAAACTAAATGTAATGCATGATGCTCAACTGAATTCTAAACAAAGAGAAAAAAATGGCTATGAAGGACATTACTGGGACAGTCAGTGAAATCTGAATAGCTAATAGCATCAATGTTAAATTTCTGGATCTTGGTAACTGTACGAAGGTTATATAAATGAGTGTTCCTAGGAAATACACACCCTGAAGAATTTAGGGCTACTGCTCCTCTTAAATGGCTCCTCCAAACAGTGTAGTGTGTGAAGTGTGTGTGCAAGAAACAAGGGAGGAAAGGAGAGAGAGAGAGATGGGAGGGACAGAGAGAAAGCAAATGCGGCAAAATGGTTAATCTGGCTAAAGGGTATATGGGAGTTCCTTCTTTACACATACCTGTGAGAGAGAGAAATATATGGGAGTTTTCCCATCTTTTTTGCAAGGTGAAATTTTTCAACATTGTAAGTTTAAAAAATTTGCATTTTAGAAAAAGGTCAAAATGGGGAAAATATCTGACTCCTATCACAGGAAGGAAATATTTTTTCTACTCTATAAAAAAGAATAATGAGAATAATGAGTAAGCTCAAAAAGTTTTCCATCCTAAAAATACAAAAATAATTAACATGGGGGAAAAACAATGTGAATATACAGGAAAGTATTTATACTGTATTTACATTATATGTACCTGCATGGTATGTAAGTAGACAGGTATTACCATACACTGGCAGGCTGGCAAAATAGAAGAGAATAAATAACAAGCCTCAAGAAGGCTGTTGGGAAACAGGCACTACCATATTCTAACACTGCTGGTGAGAATATAAATTGGTATGTTTTTCTGCAGAGAGAATTTAACAGTATCTTTCAAAAGCAAGCTTAGACATATACTATTTGACTTAGCAAAAGAGCTTCTAGGAATTTATATTAGCTCACAAAAGTAGTGTATAAAAATGAGCTCATAGGTTATATTGTGAAAAACTGGACCAAAAAAGCCCATTAAGGAATGATTAAATAAAATATAGGGAAACTATTCTACAGAAATACTAAATAACCTGAAATGATGTCCAATACAAAACTAAAAAGGTAGGCTAGAGAATTCCCTGGGGACAGTCCAGTGGTTAGAGGAAACCATGGTTCCACTGCCAAGGGTATGGGCTCAACCTCTGGTGAAGGAGCTAAGATTCCCCCAAGCCGTGTGGCACAGCCGAAAAAAAAAAGATTCAACTATGTAGGTGCAAACTGATTCCATTTATTTCTTTACTTTGTACACATATGCTAAGAAGTCAAATATAATAAATGTTAGATTATATTTACAGTAAACTTTTCAAAATCAAATTTCTTAAACTGAAGCAAGCATGACTTTTGTAACACACTTCCATCTGACAGAGTGCAGGAGAAGAGCAAGCGATAATTAGGAATCAAGACAAAGCTTTGTTGGCTGTGTACGGTCACAGTCTGTTGCAGTCAGCAACGCTATACTAGCCCTTTCTTTTCCTATCTTCCATCCCTTCTCTCTATTCAGGCTTCTTTCTCAACAATCAACCAGAACTGAAAGAGAAATGTGTGCTCCACTGTTCATCTCAGCACTGTTTACAATAGCCAGGACATGGAAGCCACCTAGATGTCTGTCGGGAGATGAATGGTAAGAAAGCTACAGTACATATGCACAATGGAATACTATGCAGCCATTAAAAAGAATGCATTTGAATCAGTTCTAATGAGGTGGATGAAACTGGAGCCTATTATACAGAGCGAAGGAAGTCATAAAGAAAAACACCAGTACAGTATAATAACATTCATATATGGAATTCAGAAAGATGGTAATGATGACCCTATATGCAAGACAACAAAAGAGACACAGATGTAAAGAACAGACTTTTGGACTCTGTGGGAGAAGGCGAGGGTGGGATGATGTGAGAGAATAGCATTGAAACGTGTATTACCATATGTGAAACAGATGACCAGTCCAGGTTTGACGCATGAGACAGGGTGCTCAGGGCTGGTGCCCTGGGATGACCCTGAGGGATACGATGCAGAGGGAGGTGGGAGGGGGGGTTCAGGATGGGGGACTCATGTACGCCCATGGCTGATTCATGTCAATGTATGACAAAAAAACACTATTGTAAAGTAATCAGCCTCCAATTAAATTTACAAAAAAATAACTTCAAATGTTTTCAGTAAAGACAGTGTCCATTTCTAAAAATCCCTCATCAAGATCAATCTATCAATTATCCCACACACAAACCACCAAACCAGAGCAGCCAACATCAAGGCTGCTTAAGATAGGAATAAAACTGAACTCCTTGGCAAATGCTTGAAACATATGGTAAATATAAAAGACAAAATAAATCATGCTAACTCCTTGTAATAACTGGATTCCAGACAGATCGTAAGATAATAAAAGTATGGAAAGACATTTTGCAATGAATTGCTTTTATACTTAGTTTCTAGACAGTCCAAGCTTACTACTCAGAATTTTTTTAACGATTTCAAATTGTCACCATAAAGTATCACTGAATATATGAAACTGCATGTTATTCCTTAAATAGTTCACTTACTCTTTTATGCTTGTCTTTTTTTCAAAATCATGTATTTCTGTAAGTAGTAGTGACAGTTGAAGAAACCTATGAATACACTAAAAACTACTTAATTATATACCTGTTAAGTATTAAGATAAGAAAATTATAAACCTAGACAGCACACTAAAAAGCAGAGACAATACTTTGCCAACAAAGGTCCATCTAGTCAAAGGGATGGTTTTTCCAGTAGTCAGGTATGGATGTGAGAGCTGGACTATGAAGAAAGCTAGTGCCAAAGAACTGATGCTTTTGAACTGTGGCGCTGGAGAAGACTCTTGAGCGTCCCTTGGACTGCAAGGAGTCAGACAGGACTGAGCGACCGAACTGAGCTGATATATACACACACACACCTCTTGAAATAATCTCCTCTATCACTATAAGACAAAACTCTTCTCTGTAAGTTCCTCCTCATCTTCATATACTGAGGATTGGCAAAGTTTTAAACACAATACAAGAAACACTAACCATAAAAAAATTGATAGATTAGACTTCACTAAAGCTAGAAACTATTCTTCAAAAAATCCTGTTAGGAAAAGGTAAAAAGGATAACCAAAGACAGACTGGGATTCAAATACATATATCTGTCAAAGTACTTATATCCACAAATCATTCCATAAAATAAAAAAGGGCTTGAAGAGGCACTTCACCCAAAAGAGGAAATTCAGATAGCCAAAGCCTTTGAAAATGTGTTCAACCATTACTCAGCAGCGAAGTAAAAATTAAAGTCACAATGGGATACTACTAAATGGACACTAGAGCGGCTAAAATTAACAAGATGGCAAATATCAAGATCTAGAGCAACTAAAACTCTCATTCACTGCTGGTGGGAACATAAAATGTATGACCAATTTGGAAAAGAGTCTGTAGTTTCTAGAGCTAAATATACACTTATTTGTGACTCAGTAATTCCACTCCTAACTATACAACCAAGAGAAACGAGTACATGTCTACCCTCAGAAGACATGTGGAAGAGTATGTTTAAGACAGCTTGATTAGTAACAGCCGAAGACTAGAAACAACCAACTTGCCCATCAGCAGGAGAAAGAATAAACTATGGTTTACTGTACACTGGAATACTACACAGCCAACTATTTTTCTAAATGACTGGTACACAGGGAACTTTCCCCGGTGGTTCAGCAGTCAAGAATCTGCCTGCAATGGAGAAGACATGGGCTCCGGAAGATTCCCCGGAGAAGGAAATGGCAACCCACTGCACTATTCTTGCCTGGAGAATCCCATGGACCTAGAGGGGCTGGCGGGCTACAGTCTACGGGGTCACAAAGGAGCCAGACACAACTTAATGACTAAATAAGATAACAACCTACAACAGGACAAATCTCACTGCTATTTTGTTGAGTGAAAACAGCCAGACACAAAAGCTCATACAACTAAGCCAAGATGATAGAAATCATAATCTGGTCTAAGGGAAGGAGTGAAAATATTCCTTATCGGAATGGTGGTTACACAGCTACATACAAACATATGAAATACTTAAGTATACTTCAGATGGGGAAACAGTGGAAACAGTGTCAGACTTTATTTTTTGAGGCTCCAAAATCACTGCAGATGGTGCCTGCAGCCATAAAATTAAAAGACGCTTACTCCTTGGAAGAAAAGTTATGACCAACCTAGACAGCATATTGAAAACCAGAGACATTACTTTGCCGACTAAGGTCCGTCTAGTCAAGGCTATGGTTTTTCCTGTGGTCATGTATGGATGTGAGAGTTGGACTGTGAAGAAGGCTGAGCACCGAAGAATTGATGCTTTTGACCTGTGGTGTTGGAGAAGACTCTTGAGAGTCCCTTGGACTGCAAGGAGATCCAACCAGTCCATTCTGAAGGAGATCAGCCCTGGGATTTCTTTGGAAGGAATGATGCTAAAGCTGAAACTCCAGTACTCTGGCCACCTCATGTGAAGAGCTGACTCACTGGAAAAGACTCTGATGCTGGGAGGGATTGGGGGCGGGAGGAGAAGGGGACGACAGAGGATGAGATGGCTGGATGGCATCACTGACTCAATGGACGTGAGTCTGAGTGAACTCCGGGAGTTGGTGATGGACAGGGAGGCCTGGCGTGCTGTGATTCATGGGGTCGCAAAGAGTCGGACACAACTGAGCGACTGAACTGAACTGAAGCACTTTAATGTACGCTGTGATGTTATAACTAAAAAAAAAAAAAAAAATTTCCAAAAGGAGTTGTCTCAAGAATCATCACATGATCCCCTTTCTGTAGTCAACTCCCACTCAACTTCTACTATTCTTTCCCAGTCCCATTAATTGGTCGCTAATCCATGTTTCCAGAGAACCTTTTGACAGATATTTATTGCCACTTAACATTTTATTAGATAGTGGAGGGCACAGGAGCCTGGCATGCTGCAGTCCATGGGGTTGCAAAGAATCAGAGGTGACTTAGCAACTGAATGACAACAAATCAATGACTTTTGTTTTTTTATTTTCTTGGGCTCCAAAATCTCTGCATATGGTGACAGCAGCCTCGAAATTAAAAGACATTTGCTCCTTGGAAGAAGAGCTATGACAAATCTAGACAGCATATTAAAAAAGCAAAGACATTACTTTGCCAACAAAGGTCTGTCTACTCAAGCCTATGGTTTTTCCAGTAGTCATGTATGGATGTGAGAGTGGACTACAAAAAAAGCTGAGTGATAAAGAATTGATGTTTTTGAAATGTGGTGTTGGAGAAGACTCTTTAGAGTCCCTTGAACTGCAAGGAGATCTGACCAGTCAATCCTAAAGGAAATCAGTCCTGAATATTCATTGGAAGGACTGATGCTGAAGCCGAAACTCCAATACTTTGGCCACCTGGTGCAAAGAACTGACTCACAGGAAAAGACTCGATGCTGGGAAAGACTGAAGGCAGGAGAAGGGGACGACAGTGGATGAGATGGTTGGAGGGCATCACCGACTTGATGGACATGAGCTTGAGCAAGCTGAGGGAGTTGGTGATGGACAGGGAAGTCTGGCGTCCATGGGGTCACTACTGCACTGAACTGAAGACATTTTATTACTAAAACCTACTTAGATCTGTAAAATCCTTAAGAAAAAAAGTTCTCTCAAGGGCAGAGGTCTCCATTCTCATTCACCCTGCTTTCCAATGTCTAGCACAATGCTATGTAATGCAAACATCAACAAAAGCTTTTTTGAATCAAATGGTTGCTACTACTTACAGAACAATGCCTCACTAAATCACACCCTTTAACTTGTCTTTTAAGGACAGTTTCTTTCCCCCTCTTCAATGAAACTCTTCCACAGCTTCTAAAAAAGAGATTTGGGGGAAAAAATCCATTTCTATGGACTGTGAAATTAACTTGAACATCATAACCAACCAGTAAAAGAATGGCTGCCTTAAAGAAAAATATACGGAAAGGAACATAATGGGAAAGTAAATGACTCTCTTACTTTTAACAATAAGCTCTTACATTTACTATATACCATACAGTTCTAAGAAGCAAAGTCGCTCAGTCATGTCCCACTCTTTGCGACCCCATGGACTGTAGCCTACCAGGCTCCTCTGTCCATGGGCTTTTCCAGATAAAAGTACTGGAGTGGATTGCTATTTCCTTCTCCAGGGGAAATTCCCAACCCAGGGATCAAACCCAGGTCTCCTGCATTGTAGGCAGACGCTTTACCGTCTGAGCCACCAGTTCTATGAGGTAACCACTATTACCAGCTACAAGTTAAGACAGGAAGTTCAAACAACTGCCCCAGGTCACATGAGGACCAGAACCTGCAGTATGAGAGAAGACTAGGAAGTTAATGTTACAGAACACACATGCCAACAGAAAGCTCAATGAGACTATTTTTTAGATAATACAGAAAAAGAAGGACGCGGTGTTTAGACTTTACTGATGTCGTGGCGCACTGGAGGAAGAAGTTGCTGTTTCGCCGGGCCCTGGTCCTGAGGACGCGATCCAGGTGGTCCCTGGCCTCTTCCTACCCACCCCTCTGCCCGCCTTTCCCCCCGCTCCTAGGGCAGGATGAGGCGTGTAGGCCTGGGTGAAGGAGTACCCCCTGGCAACTATGGGAACTATGGCTATCCTAATAGTGGGTATAGTGCCTGTGAAGTGGAGAACGAGAGACTCACGGAAAGTCTGAGAAACAAAGTAACTGCTATAAAATCTCTTTCCACTGAAATAGGGCATGAAGTTAAACATCGAAATAAATTATTAGCTGAAATGGATTCCCAGTTTGATTCTACAACTGGATTTCTAGGTAAAACTATGGGAAAACTGAAGATTTTATCCAGAGAAAGCCAAACGAAGTTGCTGTGCTATATGATGCTATTCTCATTCTTTGTCTTTTTTGTCATTTACTGGATTATTAAACTGAGGTGATGCAAGTCACTGTGAGTTTGGAATTTGTTCGAACTTAACAGCTTGGAGTACCACATCAGTAAAAAAAAAAAAAAAATCAGCATCAAAACATTCCTAAATTTCAGCTACTGTGGCTCTTCCCATCAGAGAGTACTGAATCCTGTTTTATAAATCACACCAGATAATACAGTGCTCTTTGGATACTGTTTCTTAATGATTCACTTTTTGCCCCAATTTTCAGGGGCATTGAGATGTTCTGAAGGTCGCTCTGGCCCTAACAATTTTTTCCTGTTTTTGCTGTGAGATTAAAGAGCAGTTATAAAATTCTGTTGTGACCATAAATGTAGGTTTCCATTCCACATAAAGAACTTTGTGGGAGAGTAGCAATGCCTAAAGAGCCTGGTGCTGTGCTCTTGAGATGGTGAGCAAGTCTCTGATGGATGGGAAATGTGTCTTCCTGAATTGTCATCGCCCCAATGTTGTACTCTTCTTTCCTCCTCTACTTCGTTTAAATTGTAGGCAGATTTTTTTTTTTTTTAACCTACAGTTTTCCTAATAATTTTTGATGATATGACTCTTCTTCCCCTCCTCTACCCAAGGACCTCAGTCTTTACTAAAACTTGTTATTTTGGCATATTTCTAGTAGGATCCAAAACAAATGTGTACCAGTATAGTTGTCATTTTATATTAACTTTATATATATATAACACTGACTTGGCTTATAATAGTTTTATGATTTTAGCCACTTAGATAGGCTATTTGGTTATCATTTATGACAGAATAATGTGACGCTAAAGTAATTGCTAAGCTCTGAATGGAAATAAAATGTTCGGGAAAAGTAATTGCCTCTGCTTTATTATGTGCTCAAAATAAATACTCAGGCATTGAACTTGGGGTTAAGGGTGCTGTTGTTTTATTCCAGTGTATTTGTTTATAGGAAACAAAATGCAAAAGTGGACTGCTAAGTAGATGTCAAAATGTTGTGAAATTGTCTGTATTGCTACTGTTTTGGAATTTGCTCATTTATGGACTTCAAAAATAAAATTTTTAATAAAACCTAAAAAAAAAAAAAAAAAGAAATCCAAATGGGTTGGTTAAACATATGAAAAGATGTCCTACTTCACTGATAATAAAGGAAAACCAAATTAAAACTACATCAGGGGAGGGAATTAATTCCCTGGCAGTGCAGTGGTTAGAACTTGGCGCTTTTACTTTGGGGGGACCAAGGTTCAATCTTTGGTCAGGGAACTAAGATCCCACAAGCTGGGAACTTCCCTGGTGGTCTAGTGGCTAAGAATCTGCCTGCCAATGCAGGGGACAAAGGTTTTATTCCAGGGCTGGGAAGAGCCCACATGCGGCGGAACTAAGCCTGTGCTCTAAAGCCCGGGCTCCACAAGAGAAGCCACATGAGCAGCTCCAGCACCGCAACAATGTGCAGCCCCACCCCTGCACCTTCCCTGAAACTAGAAAAAGTCCATGCGCAGCAGGAAGACCCACAGTAGTCAAAACCAGATAAATCCATCTTGTGCTGTGCTGTGCTAGGCTTAGTCACTGAACTGAGTCTGACTCTTTGCCACCTCATGGACTGCAGCCCTCCAGGCTCCTCTGTCCTTGGGGATTCTCCAGGCAAGAGTACTGGAGTGGGTTGCCACACCCTCCTCCAGGGGATCTTCCCAACCCACGGATCAAACCCAGGTCTCCTGCATTGCAGGTGGATTCTTTACCAACTGAGCCACCAGGGAAGACCAAAATAAATCTTAAGGGGAGGAGAGGGATGCAACTGATGGGACAACCACTACATCAGGATGCAATTTCTCACCTATTAGATTGGCAAAAATATAAAAGTTTGACAAAACCCTCTTAACAAAGCTGTGAAGAAAGCAGACACTCTAACACTGCTGATAAAGGCACAACCCCCAGCGAGGCAGTGCGGCAATATTCATTAAAATTATCAGTGGTTATATAGCTTTTGCACTACTTGCAACAGCACAGGACTGAAATCGACCGAAGCAGCTACACAAGTTTGGTTAAATGAACGGCTATAGCCACACAATGGAATACTAAGAAGCTGTTAAAAAGAGAATATTCTTTATGAACAGATATGAAAAGATCTCTACTACAAAGCACGTTACACAAGCAAGGCACACATACACACAATAAAATTCTTGATAATGGGAGAAACTTGGTACAGGACATAAGGGAATGCTAATCTTTTAATGCTTCTGTAAAACTAAAACTGCTCTAAAATATAAAGGTTATAAAAAATAAGATAGAGTATATAATTTATTAGATGTTGTGTAAGCAGAAGGATAACGATACTACATATGAATCTACTTGTAGTTCCATAAAGAATTCATCAGTAATTAAGAACAATAATTATATATTCAGGGGAGAGAAAATAAGAAAGGTATAAAGATTTTTGAATATAAATTTTCTTTATAAATTTCTTAAAATTGTTAATGATTGTCTTTTCCAGGAAAATTAAGTAATTAAAAAAGAAAATGCACACGAATTACCTACTCCTCTAATGAAACCCAAAGTGAGTTTCTGGCACAGCAGTGTTTATTAATATATACCAGTAGACACTGTATTTAACAACTACTAAATTTCTTTAAAGACAAACTTTTCATCTCTATGGTATATGCTTTCCATAGTTACAAAGCAAAATATTTTAACTTTTTATGAGGATAAAACGAAAAATCGTTTTTACATGAAATTGCTCAGAATTTCCCAAATACATCTATTTGACACAGTAATTTATGACTAAGCTTAGTAACACGATCTCAAAGTGAGGGAAAGAAATCAAATCCTTTAATGCTCCACAATTTCAAAATTTTTTCATGTAATAATCAGGACTGTTCGCCAATTAAAAAGGCTGAAACCTATGCCACTGAGAAAACATAATTAGAGTACAAGGTACTAACCACAACCAATCAGTTTTAAAGACATCCATTCAAGGTGCTACTCTGCCTACTAGCTGTGCAAAGACCCTACCTCCACACTGACTTTTTTCTGGTTTTCAAATTATAAAAGTCAGATTAAATTATCTTTACCTTCATCTACTTTATAAAATCGCATGCATCTACAGAAATATTAAAACAAATGGTTCTTTGAAAAATTTTTAGGAGGGCAAAAGTATGCCTATCAAAAAACGTGTCAACGTGAAGTTAAGAAGAAAAACTCTTACACTTACTTACCTTAAAAGGTTTGTCTCCGCTGTGCGTCAGCATGTGCCTCTGTAACCAACTCTGGCTGGTTGATGGAGTGTTATATACTTTACAGCCTTTCCATAAGCAAACAAACACCTGTTAACAGAAGAGCCATAATCATTTTCATCACTTTTTTCAACAGGGACTTTTATTCCCTGTAAATTCAAATAAACATGCTGCCAAGTCTTCAACTGACAAAGAGACATTGAATGTACCAGTCAATCAAAACGCTTACTGTAGGTATTTTCTGAACCTCCCACATGAGGCACAGTTTTAACCATTCCCCTTTAAGGCTGCTGTCCACTCCCTCAATAAGGAACTGATATACCAATTCCAATGAGCCATTCAGAAGGAAATCTACAAAATATTAACAATACAGTCCTAAGAACTAGAACAATGGACCATAATTTAATTTTTTGTTTACTGCATGAAGGAACAAGCATGTACTAACTGTAAATATTAGGAATATATAAAGGTACAAAGAAATGCCGACAATAAATCAAAAGTCAACTGGTAGTTACTGATAGTTTCACCTTCAAAAAATGAGTGAACAAATTTTGCAATCATAATTTTGCTGCTCTTGATTTCCTATTCTCAAATGCATACCAATATGTTTATACTATATTTATATTGTTTAATTTAAAATGATTCCCGATTGATTATGAAGCAAAATCTAATACAGAATGCTAAAATTCATACAGTTGCAGAAGCTATGACAGCAGTTACTCTATGATAATAGACCCACATTGTTGGGTTCAGGTAACTGAGTATGACTGGGTTATCAACTAACATGATTTTTACCATCTTCCTACACTGAGATACCAATTTTTTTTGACTGATTCTATTTTTATCAAACTGAAAACTGCTCCCCATCATTGGTGAAAGAAGTATGAACCTACAGTAACCATTACATTCAAAGAACCATTTATAGGCTCTGTTCTTTTCTAAGGTTACAACAATTATGAATAGAGCCATACTTTGAAGATTATAATGTACTGCATATAGAACAAAACAAAGATACACACAGGACTGAGGAAACAATCAGTAAACAGTATGTTTGAAGGAAAATTTTTAGAAATCTAGAAAAACAGTCTAAAATAACTGAGATCAATTTTTACTCAAAACCATTTCACAATGAGATAACACTGTTATTGCTGTGCTTAATGCATTTGCTAGTTTCTTTTAGTTAAGCATATGATGTCACATTTCCTCCTCAATATTTAAAATTCCTTAAAAAATAAAAAATTCCTGACCCTAGTACATGTTTATAAAATGATTCCTAAAGTTCCCAAAATTAAAAGCCACTTTTTAATGAATGTAGAGAAGTCTTTAAAGGTATACCAATATGCTGTGAAGACTAATTCAGTGTTTAATAATCATATGTAGATATCAATCCTATCAATTTCCTAGCTCAAGAATACAAAGACTCAGTCTTAAATTTTCAATCCAAGTAATAAATAGACTGGTTTAAAATGCTTTCACAAGTCATACACAAACAGGTATGTCCTAAAGCAAGTATTTGGGAACAAAATTAATCTCAGTTATACAAAAAAAAAAAAAAAAATTAACAGTAAAGAATTGTTAGAACACTTAAGAAATGCCTGTGCTGAGTTACTCTCAAAGAAACAACAATATAAATACTCACATTCTGTCCCTACTCAACAGCTACAGTTGGGAGAAGCAACCATGTCTGATTTCTAATTCTTTTTTCTCTGAACAAACACTGCTGCTGCTGCTAAGTCACTTCAGTCGTGTCCGACTCTATGCGACCCCACAGATGGCAGCCCACTAGGCTCCTCTGTCCCTGGGATTCTCCAGGCAAGAATACTGGAGTGGGTTGCCATTTCCTTCTCCAATGGATGGAAGTAAAAAGTTAAAGTGAAGTCACTAACAGGAGGCAATTACCGGCCATGTGATTCCATCAGATAACAGCCTCTAGTGTGAACAGGTATGGTCTATCCTTCTAGATGGAATAATGTCCAGTAACACTATTAGGGCAGCAACACCTTCAGGTTCAAAGAAAAACCATAACCTTCAACCTAGTGAATTTTATAGGAAATGAGATAAGTGTAAAGAAATCAAAGCAAACTATGTTTAGCTATACGGAATATTAATACATGAAAACTACTCTGAGGGGAGAGCGGAGAAGTAAACTTGCATAAGGATAATCTTGATACACAAAATGGGCACTAAAAATCCATCATCAAGTATTCCCCCAAATCACAAATCTTTAAAGAGCTAAATTTCCTTAAGTCCAGTCCAAAATCTGACAAAGGGGTATTTGATCTGAGACTTTCTGTATGCACAACATATGAAAAACATTTACTCCATTTTCAGAAACTTTCTCATTGTAAAAATTAACCCTGAAAACATTACAGCTCAATATGAATGGAATTATTCAAGAAGAAAGTCTGACATGGTTCCTCTAAACTATCTTAAAATGAATTCAGATCTAACTATGTTAATTAGAACACTGAGGTTCACAGTCCAGTCTTTCATGATAAACTGGCTTAGTTAAAACAGGCTGTATTACAGATAACAAACAGGACAAAAGTAAACAACCTAAACTCTATCCAGCCCTTTCTTATTTTGCAGCTACACAATCTTCAAAGAACTTACGTCTCTATTTCCTTTGTCACCAAATAGATGCTTCGAGCACACACTTGTTGTAAGTCCAGAACACAATGAAAATACAAGATAATATTTTCTCTCAGAACTAGTTAACAGAAAACTTGGGTTTACATTAGACACTGGAGGTCCCTCCTCAAAATAACTGCTGCCAATTTTTTTCTGACAGACTGTCCAAGGAAAAAAACGGCGCATGGCCATTAAAAGAATATTTTTCTACTACTAACTTCAGATTTACAATGACCTAACTTGTAAGATGAAGAGGTCTAAAATTTCAGTGTTAGAGGGAAGTTCAGGCTTTCTGTTAAGAACTCCTCTAGAAAACCTTGCCCATTACTGTCAGAACAGGTCAGCTTTACCGTCAGGGGTCCCCTCCAAAAGGCCTAAAATGAAGAAGCTTGTACAAACCGAGGGTAGTCCTAGTCTCCTTACTTTGGTCAATTTTCCTGAACTAGCGTATTTACCTGAATGTATGCATGGGCTTCCCTGGTAGCTAAGACGGTAAAGAATCTCCTGCAATGCAGGAGACCTGAGTTCAATCCCTGGAGTCAGAATGATCCCCTGGAGAAGGAAATGGCAATTTACTCCAGTATTCTTGCCTGGGAAATCCCACAGACAGAGGAGCCCGTACAGTCTACGGGGTCACAAAAGAGTCAGACACAACTGAGAGACTAAAAACACCACAAGTTCTACACCTATGATGGATTGTGTGACAGTAAACATAAATGCACTTACACCTGATTACCAACATATCATACATGAAGTGCATAAATGAATCCATCAAAAAATTAAGTAAATTTTAAGACTCACTGCAAAATAATACAACACAACCTAATAAAGTCTAACAAGCACATGTAAGGAAAATTCTGTTACTACTGGTAAAGTAAAATCAGTGTAATACTCTAAATAGAGCCAGTAAGCAATATAATTTACATCCTCAGAGGGAGTAAAAAAAAAACCCTACTTTTACTAAATAATTACATTCCTTCTGTAGTAAAATGATACAAAAAGATTTTATATTAAATAAGAGACAGACAATCTAAAGTCAGGAAGGGGTTGAACGGATGATCTTAAGGTTCCTTTACGCTCTCAGAAAAAAAATTATTTCAGTTTTTCACAAAATGTGAACATATAAAAGAGAAGTAAATGTTTTTATATCTAATTATTGTCTCTAATCAGTCTACTCTTTCAAGATGTAAAATGAAGGCTATAATTTTGTATTCTGTAATTTTTAACCACATTAAATGTGTTAACATTTTCAATCTCCTCTGTTAAAAGATATTTAATAAACAGAGGACAACTATTTGGTAAGCTCTCACAATATAAGGAAAAAACATCCCTCATTTATTGCAAAAGATATGCCCAATTTAATGTTGTATTCAGAATCTAGTAATATCAGACTGGCAATCAAAACTCAATCTGACCTCCTAAAATTGACCCCATTTCCTAGCAGCATTCAATGTAACCATGAGAGTCTACAAGCCTAATGTTATGTAATGTCAAGGTAACTCATTCAACTCTCCAAATAGTAATACCCTGTCATCACCTCCCCCAAAATACCCCTCTGGCCCTCTTGCCTCAAGCGCACCAAAGAACATATACAAAAGTAAACTTAATAAAAATAACACGTGTAAGAGCATCCCTGATAAACAGGTTTCTTTCTGGCAACTGTTTTTAAAGTGAGAAATAGTTAAGACAAGGGAAAAAAAAAACCAGTACATTAATGGATCTTACTGAACCACTGAAATCCTACAAGATGAAGTTCCCCTTCTACCAAGACTTACGTGTATAATAAGAGGACAGGCCTTTGAAATTTGACTAGCAAAATAGCTCGGTCTAGTTTCTGAAATCCAGTCATGCATGGAAGTATGAACCCAAGAACATAATTCTGTTTTACTGAACAAAAAAAGATTAAGTTTTTTCTTGCTTATCTTTATTTTATAGAAAAGTACTTTCATGACTTTTTTAAAAAAAGGTATATTCAAAAAAAAAAAGGTGCTTAAATGAGAAGTTTAACTTTTACTATAGGATTAAGTATCCACCCACTCTGACATATGAAAAGGTCAGGAAACCTTAAAATTCCACTTGCCTTCAGCCTCCAAATACAATTAAAGTCCACATGGCATGGCAACATAAATAGCTTAAGGCAGGTAAAGAAGTTACTAAGCTGTTATAGTTTTGGTTTTCCCAGGGTGAACAGCAGAGTGGGATGAGAAAAAGAACAGGAATTAATGCAGGATGTAGATCTTGCTACCTTACTGCTCCAGAAGAACTGTCATCTTTCAGTAACTAGAAACATAAAACCCTCTAGAGTTGCCAATAATTTTCCTCACTTGTTTCTGTTCCACTGTGACAGTTTCACAATTGGGGTAGAAAGAAGAGAATTAAAAACTCTTAAAAAATGTCATCAAAATCAGCTGTTTTCCACTATACAGGAGAGAAAGCGAGAATAGTCAAATTTAAAGACAGAAAGTAGGACCATGGTTACTAGAGGTTAGCAGAAGGGAGGATTAGGGAGGTATTATTTAATAGGTACAGATTTCAGTTTGGGATGATAAGAGAGTTACAGAGAGGGATAGTAATCATTGCAGAGCAACGTGAATGTACTTAATAATGCCACTGAAGTGCACACTTAAAAATGATTAAAACGATTTTTTAAAAATATCCTTTCAAAGAGGGCATTAAAAAAAAAATTAACAACTACTCAATTGTAGCTGAAATCAGGCGTGTTCAGGGTGGTATGGCCATAACATAACTACTCTATTTTAAAGCACAAACCAGATTGAGATTTCCTAAATTATTTAGCAGTAATTAAGTTTTCGGCTTCTCTGGTGGCTCAGTGGTAAAGAATCTGCCTGCAATGCAGGAGACACAGATGTAGGTTCAATCCCGGGTCAGGAAGATCCCATAGAGGGCATGGCAATCCACTCCAGTAGCTCTGCCTGGAGAATTCCACGGACAGAGGAGCCTGGCAGGCTACACTCCACAGGGCTGCACAGAGTCAGACACGACTGAAGCGACTGAGCACACAACGCCTCAAGTTTTCAAATTCTCGTTCAAATTTTCATTATGAAAGCTTAAGTCTGGTACGCAAAAATAATGGGAATATAATGAAATATATTTTGTTCATTTAGCTGAGCCTTTAAGTCTGTAGTTTAGCAACTAATGTCCTTCAAAGATCAGAACTCCTTTCTTAAGTCAAAATAAAATTAGCCAGAGAATCTTATTATTTGTAATAAAGTAATTTTATGAATAAGCATTCAAGAAATGACATAGGGGGTTTCCGTTTCAACAAGTTTAAAGTAGAAATACCAAAACTTCACGCCTGGCTCTGTAATATCAGTAAGATACCTGCAGGTGCAGTGATTACATTACACATTCAGTCCGTAACTCCATTTTTCCTACAAATCTGTCAAAGGCTGAAAACATTCTCATAAACGTTGTGTGACAACTCAACTTGTAGGATCAAGACTTAGAAATGTGTAAGTCTCCTATTACTACTAAGAGATCATGCCTGCAGAGCCTGGGATCCTGCATGTAGCTGCCAAGTTGAGTGACTATAAAGCACCATGCCACGGTTCACAGGACTGCCTTGGTGATATAACAGGTGACTTCAAGCACTGGTTTACAAAAGGCAACTCTATAATGACCAAGAAACCAAGGGATATACACGAGGGGAAATAAAGACTGTTACAAAAGCAGCTTAACCACTGAGCTGGGTTATGCAGTGAAAATACCATATGATGGGCAGAGTTCATTAGCAACTTATTGACCAGAGATGTCTTGTTACCCGAATGTTACTGACCAGAGTGTTTCAATATTCACTTACATAACACATTGCCAAACATACATGTTATCTTCTGCAAAAATCCCCCAGTCAATAATATGTTAATACACTCTCTGATATCTACCCAGACCCCATATGTATTAAATTTAATAATGAGACATATGTTCAGTTATACAAGTTCAAGTAACTGAAAGACTGCTGAAACATTGTAACATATTGTGATAACAGTAAATATTTTTTTAAAGAAATTTCAAATGCAATACCACTGGTAAAAATGTTAAGAGTCCCTATTATGGCTGTATGCTTTTTAAAAAAAGACCAGTAATACAATCTAAATATTAATACTACCTTGGAAACAGTTACCCAATTACTTAAGATTTTAATCATGTTAGTATTAGTGTATCTCAATAATGATACCATACTGATAGGCAGTTTGAGTGAGTGAGTGAGTGAAGTCACTCAGTCATGTCCGACTCTTTGCAACCCCTCAGACTGTAGCCTATCAGGTTGCTCCGTCCATGGGATTTTCCAGGCAAGAGTGCTGGAGTGGATTGCCATTTCCTTCTCCAGGGGATCTTCCAGACCCAGGAATTGAACCTGGGTCTCCTGCATTGCAGGCAGACGCTTTACCATCTGAGCCACCAGGGAATCCCTTATAGGCAGTGTATGGCCTAATAAATTATCTGTACTTAAAAATGTGACATTAAATTTCTAAAAAACATACTAAGAATGGTTAACTATTCAAGACAAAAATCTAGATAAAGTTGATAAGTATGTATTGTACTATCAATTTTACAAATATTTTGGTCCATTATGCTGTGACTCACCTAATTTGCTTTAGCTCTTTACTTACTATTCAATAAAAATTATATGAACTGACACAACTAAATGGATTCCTAAAAGTTTACAGGTCAATATTAAGTGAGCTCTGACAAGACCTGGGAAAGATGATCAATAGTCACAAATAATGAGTACAGATAGCCATTTAACAGGATTGTATATACCAATCCTGACAGCAATAGTTTTTCCAGTTAATTTCAGCATCAGGGACAATTTAAGACCACTCTAACAACAGAAATCCCTAAGAATGCCAACTGCTAAAAGCCTTCAAGTCAAAACATCAGAACCTTGAGATACACAGTATTCATTTACAATACTCCCACCATATTTTAAAAAGTCTAATTTCTTCAAAGTAATACACCTAAGAGCAAATTAAAATCCAACACATAATATGTTCTATTTAATTTGATTCAATCAAATATGTGGAAAGTAAATAAAAGGGAAAAAACATTTGAAAAATAAAAATTTTTCAAAATTACTTAGAAAAAGAAAAAAGCCTAACTAGCAAATACAAATTAATAAAACTAATGAAAACAGGGAGTGAAAAAAAGAAATGACAAAACCAACCCCTCCTCGCTGACCATCTACATGTATGGAACGGATGTGATCTGCCAGATCTGGACTAGAGGTGAAGCAAGCCTGGCACTGGTCCCAACAACAATTATAGGCAATATTTTTGCTTGAAGAAGTAGTGCTTCCTTGTCCATTCATCATTGCTGGAGTTGAACGCCCACTGGAAATTGTGCTGTCTACATCCATTATAGTACTGCTTATGCTACAAAAGAAGAAAAAAGGCTGTGTTATTCCTAGAAGTTCACTAACATGAATATGATCTTATAAATAATTAAGATTACCACTTGACATTCTGCCCCATAAAGCATACGACCCGTATTTTCCACCAGAAAACAATATGCTTTAAAATTAGTTTCAAATAATTATTCTCTAAAACTAAATTTCAAATACTATTTGCAATAAATTGCAAATCAAGGCAAAGAAAAACTAGTACCTCAAACTAGCCATGGAATAATTTAAGCAACTTTTGGCAGACATGAAGTCCCCAACACCATACCCCACAGAAAACAAACCAACACACACACACACACACACACACACAGCTCACCACATTCCACCCCTTCAGAAGTCTAAGAAGCATGATAAAATAATAAAGTTTCCAGCTGCAAATAATTTAAAATCAAAAGATTATCTTTACAGTGTTGCAAATCACTTGTTGGTCTTTTCTTCCATTCACTAACCTGAGAAGACAACTGCTACCACATCCTACCTCTTTCCATCTCAAAGCAGTTGGGAAATTTTGCTGTATTTTCCCTCTTAATAAAAAAGCAAAAGAGAGAACTAAGTGCAAGAAAAGTTTCTCTGATTTTACCAAAGTCCAAAAAGTACTTTGCTGGTCCTCAATTTTTTTCAAAGTCTTATGCACTTCAAACCCTTTTACTTTTTATGTAATAAACAAAGTATTATATACTAGTAATTTTTATTTACTAAAAAATATTAGTAATAAGTCATTAATAAAAATGAATAATTTTTAATGTTAAGAATTTCACATCATAAAAATTGTAACACATTTTGCCTTCATCTTAAAAGCAATTCACTTTATTTCCTTTCTTCATATCTTCTCAATAGAGAAATTACATGGAAGTAGCATCAATCACAGAAGGACCAACAGTAAGAATGCTTCAGATTCTAAAACCTATTAAAATCTAAAACTGCCTATACTTAATTTAAGTACCAGTAAACTATACAATTCACATTAACTTTTAAGGGGCATGCTTCCCCATTCCACTAAGTTTTTATTATAGAAAATTTCAAAAACACAAAAAAGTATATCTAAACCTGAACTCAGATACAGACTACAAACTCATGGTTACCAGCAGGCAGCAGGTAGTGGGGAAGTAAAGACAAGGGGGAGGGATGAAAAGGTACAAGCTACTGTGTATAAAATAAACAGGCTAGGAGAAGGCAATGGCACCCCACCCCAGCACTCCTGCCTGGAAAATCCCATGGACGGAGGAGCCTGGAAGGCTGCAGTCCATGGGGTCACTGAGGGTCGGACAGACTGAGCGACTTCACTGTCACTTTTCACTTTCATGCATTGGAGAAGGAAATGGCAACCCACTCCAGTGTTCTTGTCTGGAGAATCCCAGGGATGGGGGAGCCTGGTGGGCTGCCGTCTCCGGCGTCGCACAGAGTAGGACACGACTGAAGTGACTTAGCAGCATATACTATACAACACAGGGAATATAACTAATAAATGGAATATACCTGTAATCAAAAGTGGGGTCCAGCTACTTTGCTTGCTGCTCAAAAGCAATCATTAAAGAGGCCAGGCTGGTGGAAAGTCAAGTTTGCTTTCTTTTGGATGGGGGCAGAGAGGGGGGAATGGGAGGGAACCTGTCCAAAGGGCCGACATCTTCCAATGACCATCAGTGGGCAAGACCTTTTATAGGCTGAGGGAGGGGGTTACATGTAGAAACAGTACAGTCAGCTCTGACAGTCATACAGAAATTGGTCATCTGTGGTCTCATCAGAGTCATCTTGATTGTTTTAAGTATAGTTCAGTTCAGTTCCAGGGTCCGTTTGTTTCCATTTCCGGAGGCCACTTGTCAGAATTGTGGCAGCTTATGTCATGGCCACAGTCTGGTTATCACGTACATTAACTTCTCTACCTGGTGGGAGTTTCAGTATCTAAGACTGCTCACAGGATATGGCTCAGAGGATTACCTACAGCCCTTGAGAAGGAACTAAAGGTCCTTGACTACATTATTTGGTGTTCTCTGTTTTCCGTTGTTTCTCCATTTTCACATTTCTGATTAAACTTTTTCTTTGGCTAAAGCTTTTTCTACAGACAAAAGGCGGGCAGAGGATATCTTCATAACCTTTAAAAACTATGAACCACTATGCTGCACACCTGAAATATATAATATTGTACCATCAACTATATTGCAATAAGAATAATTAAATCTGAACTCAATATTAACACTGTCCTGTTTGTTATATATAATTTGTCTTTCTCAATCATCCACAGGTTGCAAACATGATACTTCAACCACAATTATTTCAGCACATCCCTTCTAAAAATAAGAACATTCATCTTTAACCACTGCAACCTTATTTGTTCACACCTAAGACTTAGACTGAATTTTAACTTCTTAAGTAAGCTTAATAATGTCTCAGATTTCTCTTTAAAGGATATTCACATACTTAAGTCCTTCTGCTCCTTGGAAGGAAAGTTATGACCAACCTAGACGCATATTAAAAAGCAGAGACACTACTTTGCCAACAAAGATCCATCTAGTCAAGGCTATGGTTTTTCCAGTGGTCATGTATGGATGTGAGAGTTGGACTATAAAGAAAGCTGAGCACCAAAGAATTGATGTTTTTCAATTGTGGTGTAGGAGAAGACTCTTGAAAGTCCCTTGGACTGCAAGGAGATCCAACTAGTCCATCCTAAAGAAAATCATTTCTGAATGTTCACTGGAAAGACTAATGTTGAAGCTGAAACTTCAATACTTTGGCCACCTGATGCGAAGAGCTGACTCATTTGAAAGACCCTGATGTTGGGAAAGAGTGAGAGCAGGCAGAGAAGGGGACGACAAAGGATGAGATGATTGGATGGCATCACTGACTCAATGGACATGAGTCCGAGTAAACTCTGTGAGTTGGTGATAGGGAGACCTGGAGTGCTGCAGTCCGTGGGGTCACAAAGAGTCAGACACAACTGAGCTAGTGAACTGAACTGAAGTCCTCTGGCCAACTATTTCCCAGTCAACCTACAGAGTCTAAATTTCAGCTCTAACACTTCATTCTAAAACTCCATAATCTCTAGAAAACTCTCAAATGTGAATCAATTCTTGAACATCTGAAATTTTACTTATATATTGTCTAAAATTCACCCCACTCCAGTACTCTTGCCTGGAAAATCCCATCGACAGAGGACCCTGGTAGGCTGCAGTCCATGGGGTCGCTAAGGGTTGGACACGACTGAGCGACTTCACTTTCACTTTTCACTTTCATGCATTGGAGAAGGAAATGGCAAACCACTCCAGTGTTCTTGCCTGAAGAATCCCAGGGACGGGGGAGCCTGGTGGGCTACTGTGTATGGGGTGGCACAGACTTGGACATGACTGAAGTGAATTAGCAGCAGCAGCACTGTCTAAAATAAAATGCATTCATTTTTCAAAGATAACAAAAATGTTTTTAGGATGGTTCAGATATGAAAAATAGGAACTTCCCTGGTGGTCCAGTGGTTGAGAGTCCACACCGCCGATGTGTGGACCAGATCCCCTAATGCTGCAACTAAGACATGGCACAGACAAATAAATAAAGATTTTTAAAAGATAGGAAAAATGACTCAAGATTTCTCTTTAAAGGATATTCACGTATTTAAGTTCATCTGGCTAAGTATCTCCCAGTCTATCTACAGATTCTAAATTTCAGCTCTAACCCTTCATTCTAAAACTCCGTAATCTCTAGAAAACTCTTAAATGTGAATCAACTCTTGAATATATGAAATTTCATTTGTATATTGTTTCTGCAGAAATAAACCGTAAGTATAGTTTATACTAAAATACAAATTTTTACTTGAGCCCCAGAAATTCCAAGTTTCATGAGGCCCCTATTTTCCTTGACACTTGCTTCATATATTTGAAAACATTTTCCCTGTAAAGTTCATACTTTTATAAACCATACTGATTAACTCCAAAGGCAAATAAATAGTAATTTTAAATGAGCAATCCAGCACGCTCAATTTATAAACAACCTCAGAAAACAGGTAAATCTCAATGACCTACTATGGTACAACCTCCAAGCTGAAAAAAAAAAAAAAGGAGCCACGCAAGTGCAGGGTAGTACTGTTCCACTCTGCATACCTGAGTGGAGGGAGACACAGAGATACAGCCACCCCCCAAAGGCAAACCTCTTTTCAAGGATACACAAAGTGCTGTCTGTGTTGGAGCGGGCGGGAGAAGCAAGACAGACTTTAACTATAAATAAACTTCTGTATTACTTTAACCACATATCTCCATTGCTTTTACTTGAAAGTCCAAAATTAGCTGAAAATGAAACCAAATTAATTTGCTTTAAATTGAACAGAGTAGAGCAACGTCAAGAGACTCACACCCTTGCGCTAAATTCAACTAGCAATAGTGTCCATCTACGCAGTGCCTACCATGTTTTGCTTATGAACTTCACCCCAGAAGGAGAGCCTTCTGAGTCCAAATAGCCATGAACACTAAGCAATAGTGAAATATTGCTCACATGCAATATTACTCACTTGAAAACCAGTACTTCATGTGGATACAGATGCTCATGAAAGGAGAGCATATTGCAGGTATTAAAGCCCATGAACTCTGCCTACCACTGGCAAATGCAAGAGTGCAGGAGGTAAGGCGCACGTTCTCTGCCCTGAAAGATCGAGAGACAGTCTACATTTGGGCGGCATCCCCACAAAGCCTCCCGTTGCCCAGCAGGACAAAGTGGAGTCCTGCCACATGACCCCTGTTTGGCACCTCCAACTGCTAGAAAGAGTCCAATCCTAAATCTCCAGGCTCTCTTTTGGTCCCAGATTCACGCCAGAATCAGTGGTTCCCTCCAGTCTTAAGATTGGTAAAGACAACAGTTTTCATACAGGAGAGCAAAGGAGACAAATTCTAAGTAATTTATAATCTTGACAGGATAGATACAGATTTCACAGAAAGCAGTGTCCTTCTTCCTATAGTATAACAATATGATCAGAACTAAAAACTGACCACTTCCACCCAATCTTATGTCTAAGTTCAAGCATATATTAAAATCTTTCATTGTCAGTTCTCCTTCCCAATGAACACTTACTGACTCTATAAGATGTGAACAAAAGCAGCCTGGGATATGGAAGAAAATCTGAGCCAGAAAAAGCACTCAGTCTATTCAGATAAGTTTCAGTAACTTAAAGCAGTGCTTTTCAAACTAATATGTATATGAACATCTGTGGTCTTATTAACTGCAGAGTCTGATTCAGTGGATTTGGGGTAAGACCTGACATACTGTGTTTTTAACAAGAGCTTACTTGTTGATGATGCTGCTACAACATTTTAAGTAGCAAGACTCTAAAAGATCTCTTTCATTATTATTACCCAACTGAGACTGACCCAACTAAGGAATTGTCTCTTACTGTAGAATAGTAAGCTAAAGCAAACACACATACACCATGACAAGCAAAAATCCTTAAGTTAAAACACACACGCATTACTAAAGATTCCTATGCAATATTTAGGGAAGGGCATAAGCCATTTTGGGGCTGCCCTGGTGGCTCAGATGGTAAAGAATCTGCCTGCAATATGGAGACCTGGGTTCGATCCCTGGGTTGGGAAGATAAGCTGGAGGAGGGCATGGCAACCTACCCCAATATTCTTGCCTGAAGAATCCCCATGGAAAGAGGAGCCTGGTGAGCTACAGTTCAGGGTTGCAAAGAGTCGGGACACGACTGGGCAACTTTCACTTCACTTCTACAAGCTATTTTTAACATAACAACATTCCCTGTTTCCTTTTTTTTCCCGTGGGCCCTGTTAAGAAACTATCTAGCAGATCAGACTAACATTTAGAGTAACCAACTACATGGATTTTATGAAAATGGTTTCCTTTGGAAATTCAAGGGCCAACTCACACTTACATATAAGAATAGCCTCTTCAAAAAAAAAAAAAGAATAGCCTCTTCTTTGATAACTCAAACTACTTCCAAGCAAAACATGTTTGGCAGACATGACCACTGCCAATAGGGCTGTCAATACTGAGAAGATCAGCTTGCTAAATGCCAAGATACAAGAGCAGAGGAAGTAATACAAGGATGCTACCTTATCATTATGGAGAAGGATGAGACAGTGGTCTTAAAGTGACAGAGTAAAGAAGTTTGTTGACATGGTTTCAGATTCTACACTGCAAACAGTCTCTTAAAAAACAAACGAACTGTTAAGTTCTGGCAAATTATCAAATTGCCACACAATTAACTTAAAAAGTATATTAAAATACTTCTTTTTCCAACTAAATATCTGCATGAAGCCAGATTTTCTTCATATGGCTCAACCAAATCACTTCACTGCATCAGGCTGAATGCAGAAGCAGACATGAGAAATAGTTGTTCAGCCAGACATTAAGCCTCCAGTACTCTTGCCTGAAAAATGCCATGGACGGAGGAGCCTGGTGGGCTGCAGTCCATGGGGTCACTAAGAGTCGGACATGACTGAGCGACTTCACTCTCACTTTTCACTTTCATGCACTGGAGAAGGAAATGGCAACCCACTCCAGTGTTCTTGCCCTGGAGAATCCCAGGGATGGGGGAGCCTGGTGGGCTGCCATCTATGGGGTCACAAAGAGTTGGACACAACTGAAGTGACTTAGCATCAGCAGACATTAAGCATAAAACAGTGTCACTCTTCTATTTTTTTAACTGAAAAGTAGTTTTTTATTTTAAAAAATTACTTTTAATTGGCTTATTTTAAAATTAACAAATGTTTTTAATGTTCTCAGTTTTGATTTTTGACCCTGTAATAGTGGTAACTGTACTCTACATAAACAAGCTCTTTGGTTTCTTCAATAACTTTTTTAACAGCTTTACTGAGATATCTAATTTGTATTTCTCCATACTTAAGAAAGCAAAGCGGTCCTTAAGAGCAAAATGTTTGAGAACCACTGATCCAGACTGTATTTAAAGCAAAGTTTCAAGGTCTCTCTGAAATAGCTTGGAAAGAGTATGTTTCTGACCTGGAATATCCTGATTTTATTCTAGGGTTAACTGCTGAATCTGAAATTCATTTTGAGGTCACATGGATGGGGGCAGTCTTATCTACAGTCTTCTTTCCACTTATCTGTGAGGAAACTCATCTGGGGTATGAATTTTCCTTATTAAATCTGGGTCCTTCTCCTTTTTCTAGGCTACTGAAATGTGTAACTTTACAAGAGGGTTGAGGATGAGGTGTCATTATGATTATGTACATATATACACACACACTTGATATACATAGCAAATGTATAACATGATATGTAAATGTATAACATGAAATCAAATGTATTTTATTCTTCTCAAAAAACTAAAATATAGGAATTTCAGAATCTCCTATAACATTGATTAGCAAAGCTGCAGCTCTGCACTGGTGCTTCTCCAACCCTAACTTAGGTCTCCACTTGTCCACTCTGATAAAAAGTTAGGTCTGTGAATCATACACTTTATGCTTTACCCAATTAAATGTCTCCCCAAGACTCAATTACTTGCTGAATGCTCTCTTCTGCTAGAGGACTGGCCAGGTGGCTGCTAACAAATCAAAGAGCTGTCATGAAACAATATTCTTTATTGTTTAAATTTAAGATTCTGATCACTGTTGTATTTGTGATATGAAGTAAACACTATTATGACCAACCACTAACTCATGGCGTCTTCCAAACAAGATTTCCCTACTGGCAATTCCCCGTCACAGCTCTCTGCCAGGAGAATTAAAGTGTAAATGCAGGCTAAAGACAAAGTGTTCTTGTCCACAAGTCACATTTTCACAGCTATGCAGCCCAAACAGAGTAAGGAAAAAACTGGATGCTAAAGACTGACATCAACTTGTATCACCCACAAACCTAACATGAAATTTAAGTTCATCTCAAAAAACTTTCCTGATTTAATTGACTTGACAAATTGTCAAATTTTTGAACTTACAAATAGTAACAAAACACCATTTTAATGTATCTTATGCATTGGGGTTCCAGATAAAAATCTGTAACAACAGACCTCAAAACTGCCAAACTACTAACTTTTATAAAAAGGTTAAAAACCACTGAGCTCTATTATATACAGATCGAGTGTTATAAACTTTAAAAAATGGAGGAGGAAAACAGAATGATCAAGGCATCCAGCCACTTTCTTCAAGATTTGGAAGTTACTCATGGAAGTTACACAAAAGAACCCCCTTTAATCTCTAAGGATCAAGGCTGTTTTATTTTTGTTCTATAAGTGAAAATACATAATCTTTAAGATGTCTTCAGCTCATTGTATCTGAATTACTTCAAAAGAAATATTCTGTAATTTTAACTTTTATTCTATAAATGTACTTCACTAAGAATGAAATATTGTTCCCTATATGGACTGAAGAAAGTGATGAGTTAAGACAAAAATTCAATTACTCTAAGGAACACTTAAACAGGGACAAAAATTATAAACCTTGTTTAATTTTGTTATTGGTAATAAACTTTGGGTAGAAATTAGCTTTCAAAGTACTTATCAAATTGTAGGTAAATGTTGTAGGTAAATGTTAACTACACACAGGGAATTCCTTATCTAATCATATAACAAGGTAAACTAGTATTTAGTTAAAAGATGATGCATGCTCCTTTCATCCATAATAAAACTGCCACTCACTACTACAAAGATGACTGTCTCCCCCATACCTGTAATCAAATTATTAAAAATTAAAATTCAACAGTACAAAATATTTAAGATATTTTATTTTTAATTCAAATAAATTTATTTTAATTAATTTAATTAAAACAAAGACCATATTTTCTGTTTTAGGCAAACTAAGACACATGTGGAGGGGATGGTAAGTCCATATTGATGTCAAACTGTTCCAGTTGCTCGTCAATCAATGACAATCCTGTATTTTTGAAAAGTCTGAAGTTGTATGCCTGATATTACACAACTTTAAGACCTTACATATCTTTACTTCAGTTATTAATACCACCCCTCACCTCCTTTTGTTGGAAGAGACTCTCATTTTGTGCCCTGCTCTTTATTCCAGGAATTGACAGAAATTAAAAGCTAAAACTGAACCAGTTAAAAGAAATAGGTATTTCAAGAAAACTATGAACTGCCTCTGCCGATTACATTTTATGACTTTATCCTAAGGAAAAAGGAGATTATGAAACTTACTATATCAAAATTTGTCTCACAAAAGGGAGGCTCTGCTATTTTTAGGCGACTCCCCACTCTTGCCCACAACAGTGAACGAGGACTACCATATGCCCTGCCTTGCTGGCTGCATGCCCTGCACTTTTCTGTGCACTGTGTCAGACTGTATTTTCCGAGATGTCCACCCCATGCTCGCAGCTTCCCGCATCCTCTTCTTACAACATGGCATCAAGAAATGGGGGACTGAGGGGAGGGGTGTCTAGCCTGCCTCCTCTTCATCTCAGCAAGCCTACCACTCTTGCAGAAGTGACACTGCAGAACTTCCTAGGCTGGGCCATCAAAGGCAGTCTAGCTCTTGGGACACAGCGTGGGAGCCCTGAACCACACTCACTCACCCAGTAGAGAAGCCTGGCTCTCCTGAAGCCACTATGCTAAAGAGATCCCAGGAAGAAAGTACACAGGGCTAGAGATGCCAGAGCCCCGGCTGTTCCAGCTCCAGCTGTCTGAGCCTTCTGGGTCCAGGCCCCACACATGGGACAGCTTCGTGAGCGAGTTTTCTGGCGACTGGTGTCCGCAGACTCTATGTTCCTCCAAGCTGACACCAAGCGGAGCAGGAATGATCTAATCATGTCAAGCCCTGCTCAGACAGGGTATTTGTAAGCAAAGTAATGTTTTAAAACCACTAAACGCTGGGGCTGCTTGTCATGCAGCCCTAGTAACTGGAACAATGCCTGAGGCGTATTAACTCATGTAATGCTTACAACAGCCACATGAGGGAATCACTATTTACTAATATTCAAGTATGAGTAGCCTCATCTTACAGATAAAAGAGGCTGAGCAAAAAGACTGAGCAGATAAAAGGGACACAAAAATTATGTGACTTGTCCAGAGCACTAATGCCAAACAATCTGTCGCATTTATATGAAGGACAAATGTGTCAATTACTGCTTTTAGAAATACTGAAAATGTTGCCTATATTACACATCACGATAAGGCGACAGAGTTTCAGCTGGTGTGTACTCATAGGAAACTATTTCTTTGCTTTTGTATCTACAATGCATACATACACACAGAAGATATTTAACATCTACACGTAATTTGCCTCGCTTGAACAGATGGTTTTACTAACAAGATGATGTATTAAATTTGATTTCTACAAGTCAATTAGTTTCATAAACTCAAGGTCAGTCATAGAAAGCAACACTATTCTCACATAGAACTTGTCCCAAATTTAGATCGTAGCCCACGGAACCAGATCATGAACCTAACAATATCAGTGTAAAATTTAACTCCAAAATACTTGCTTCAGGGACAAGGAAGCGAGCGGTCACTTTAGTTTTCACATATGAAAAACAAACAGTAAGTTTTGAGATTAGTCTTAACCAGAATTAAGGAATTTAGACCACATCTAATTTCTCTAAGACTGCTTGGTTTTGCCTTCCAAACTGCCATGGTCCTGTAGGCTTTCAGAGCTTTAAACTCAGAAGCAAGTAGGGGGAAAAAAGTAAAGGTAAGTGCCTTGTTTTTATTTTAATGCTATATATGCTCAGGTCAAACTTCCCTAAGGTCTTTCCTACTCATCTAAGATGGAAGATCCAGTTGATCTGTATGTATACAATGAGTCAGTCACCTATAAACCTCTTATTCAGGTTGAACTCCTAAACCTGGCTGGTGCCTTGCACAAGGGAAATGCTCACATTTTAGTGATAAATTTAAGTAGGCGTTCTAAGGCAAGTAAAATATATGGCTTTGTCACACTGAGTTAATCATAAAAATTAATTAGAGGCACACAAAATCATTGGCCAACACCAAGATATTATTATTACTATTATTACTGTAATTACAAGCTATTATCACTGTAATTTAAAAAGCTAAATGGATTTTTCTAATCAAGAAAAAGACTACTCTCTATCCCCACAATTATTTCTCTGAATAAAGACAAAAGATTTTTCCCCAAGATCCAGCAGTATTCACCAAATTGGCCAAAAGGGACTTTATGCAACGATGATGAAATATAGCTCATGGAAAACAAGGCATGGCGTCTTGCATCCCCTCCATGCACGGTGCACATTATGCCCAGCTGCTTCTCACCTCCAGTCTACTGCCCTGTAAGATTACTCCACCCACGCTTCTCACCCAGCTTAAGACGTCAGCAAGCAATTATCTTCAGAAAAACTGTAATATTAGAAACATTTCTACTTCAGTAAAATTACACTGAGTTATCTTTTACCTTCTTAAAAAGGTTTCCAAAAAACTATCTATACACAATGATATAAAAATCTGCTATGAAAAACAATACTCACTTTATACAGAGGCAATCACATATTCATTTTGTGTTTAAGTGTTAAATCATGAAAATGATTTTATCAGATGACTTCAGCCTAAGAACGACTACAGTAGAATCCAACACCTCAAAAGACATGTTTGAATGACTGCTCACAGCAATTTTAATCACTAAAAAGCCTACTGCTCATTCATCCGACCCTCAGTACTTTAACAAGTATTTATAAAAGGAATGACAAACATTTTATAACTTAGAAATGAGCTAGTTAGTGGGCTTCCCTGGTGGCTGAGTAATAAACAATCCACTGGCCAAAGCAGGAGGCATGGGTTTGATCCCTGGTCTGGGAAGATCCCACACACCGAGGAGCAGCTAAGCCCCTGCACCACACAACCGAGCCTGTGCTCCTAAGCCTACATGCTGCAACCACCGAGCCCACGTGCCCCAACTACTGGAGCCACCGCAATGAGAAGCTGTGCACCGCAACTACGGAGCAGCCACTGCCCGCCTCAACCAGAGAAGAGCCAGCACAGGCATAAATAAATAATAACTACATAAAAGAGAAATGTTAATAAAAGTAAAGAAAGAAATGAACTAGTAAGTGTATTTACTAAGAAATACTAATACCCATCTAAAATCTTTGTTTTCTCTAATTGGTTTTATATTTTATCTTTCTAGAAACTCGAAATATAAATCAAAACCAGAAAACAAGTCAAGGACTTTGAAAAATGTTACAATTAAAGAAAAAATGTCAATAAAGACACTATTCCCCTAAAAACTGAGTAACTACAATACTTCAAAAAAATTAACTCCTGTATTTCATTGTCTTAAAAGGAATCTAGTCTAACTACACAATTACAAACAGAGACTAAAGCCCAGAAATGTAAATGAGCTCAAGCACAGAAGACACTCTGCAAAAAAGACAGGATGAATATTAAAACAGCCAATACATTTTAGTTAAGTTTCCCTGGTCAAAGCTGTTAAAACAGTCCTACCGGCAGTGTAACAGCTAAGACCCCACCCAGAGCCAGGACCGCCAGCCTTCTGCAGGGGCTGTGTGACTTTGGGCAGGATACAGTCTGTGTGTACTTTCTCACCTCACTGGTTATGTGGATGCAGTTATGAAAGAAAGAAAGTGAAGCTGCTCAGTCGTCTCCGACTCTTTGTGACCCCATGGACTGTAGCCTACCAGGCTCCTTGGTCCATGGAATTTTCCAGGCAAGAGTACTGGAGTGGGTTGCCATTTCCTTCTCCAGGGGATCTTCCTGACCCAGACAGCCACCAGGGAAGCTATGAACTTAATCACAGCTTCAGTGAACTATGTGGATGCAGTGAACTTCATCAAATCCTTTCAATAAGCTCAAGCCTCAGATTCTTAAGCAAACTAGACAATCAATAGTGGTTTTCTTCTAAAACAGTGTGTCGATCTATTTTTTTTCTCCTGAGAAAATGTAAGTTTGGGAATCCTGCTTTTTAAAACTATTTAAATAATCACAACTTTTTTCAAATACTGTTTCTGCTTATGCTATTAAAAGGAACTGAATATTCATTGGAAGGACTGATGCCGAAGCTCCGATACTTTGGCCACCTGATGCGAAGAGCCAACTCTTTGGAAAAGGACCTGATTCTGGAAAGATTGAAGACAGGAGGAGAAGGGGACAAGAGGATGAGATGGTTGGATGGCATCACTGACTCGATGGACATGAGTTTGAGCAAGCTCTAGGAGTTGGTGATGGACAGGGAAGTCTGGCCTGAGTGCTGCAGTCCATGGGGTCACAAAGAGTCGAACATGACTGAGTGACGGAACTGACTTGATTAAAAGGAACTAGGGGAAGACCTAAGGCACAGGATGGTTCTTCTCCTCGTTTCCTGCAGCCACACAAATGACAGCAAGAAAGAAGAAATATCTACACCCACGGTTGGGCTTCCCTACTGGCTCAGCAGTAAAGAATCCACCTTCAGAGACACAGGTTCGATCCCTGGGTGGGGAAGCTCCCTTGAAGAAGGAAATGGCAACCCACTCCAGTATTCTTGCCTGGGAAACCCTGTGGACAAAGCAACCCGGCAGGCTACAGTCCATGGGGTCAGAGTCGGAAACGGCTTAGCAACTAATCATCATCCACAATCAGCTGAATTCAATTCATGAGTTACTTTACACAGAGAGTGTAACATGTCAGTGTAGTATAGCTAAGTGCTGGAAGTATAAAGATAAATAGGACCTGATTTTAAAATATTATAGCCTACAGAAGACAAACACAAATGGATACTTCAAAACAACATCATAAATATGAATTAGAATTACAGTGACTTTTGAACCCAGAAGAACCTGAAGTATCTTTGAGATCTTGGAAATAGCAAAGACACAACCTACAATATTCTGGGTTTATCTAAAGGACAGGAAATACAGACACACTGAGGATATATTAACAGTTTCCTATTCTCAGCACACATTCTAACAAGAGATGAACAGTAAATACTCCAATTGTGACAGGGCTAATGCAGAATTTGAAATGGACAATGAGTCTAACAGAGTATTGGGGATAGTCTGCCTAAGAAATTGTTCAAGGTAAGTCCTAATCAAGATAGGAGTTACTATGTTTATCTCCTGACTTCCATTTAGAGCACTTGCCAAATCATATGAGTTCCAAACCACTTTTTATTGTTTAGTCCAAAACCCTCACTTCCAAGAGAGAGAGTCAAACTGAAGTTCAGAGAAACGAAATCCACTGCCAGATTTCCTGCAGACAGTCTCTAGTAACGCCAGAGCTACAATACTGATTATTCTCACTAGAGTATTCTTTCCGCATTTTACACATGAGAAATGGGAGGGTAATTGACAATATGAATTAATCACAGCCCTAGGCCCTTTACATACTCCATCTCACTTAATCATAACACTAAGGTATGTCTCCTGTTTTGAAAGCTAAGGAAACAACTTCTGAGAAGATAAATTATAAGACCAAGGCTTTCTGACTTAACGGGTTCATGCTCTTTCACTACCCAATGTTCCTTTCATTGTTTCAGTGATAGACACGTCTACAAAAATACAGTAAGGTATTGTTCCAATAAAATCCTCAAGGAAAAAACTTTTTACTCAGAAATAGTAACACTATTTCTCTTATTCATCACTCCAGAGATTAGCTTTTCTTTCCTTTAAGTCAATTTCCCAAGTGTGACTTTTTCCCCAACTTGACCCCCGCTCAAAGTCTCTTCACTTCACACCTGTACTATTCCTTCTACCTCCTAATTGGTCTCCCAGCTCCCAAGCTTTCTTTCTCTACCTTTGCCACGTGTGATTAATTTTCCTGTAACACAAAGTTTCATCATTCGTTCAAAATACATTTTAAAATACCTAAAATAAGCATTAGGCACTGTGCCAGGTAATGCAGATAGAGCAATAATCAAAACAGACGCGGTTCCCATTCTCAAGCAGCACACAGTCTCCCAAGAGCGACGAGCAGTAAATCATCACTCAAATTGTGATAAAGGCAAGGCAGAACTTGAAGTGCTAGCACTGTGTGTCTAACAAAGAATCATGGAGAGGCTGCTTGAGCAAATGTTCAAGGGAAAACCTGATCATGATTGGGAGTTACAAAAACAGAAGTCGGGGAGAGCCAAAGAAACCAATTCACCAACCTACAGTGAGAAAGATGGGCACACCTGTGTTGGCACAAAGGGCCACACTTTTCCCATTAATTATTTCCCAGTTTTCAATGTAGAACCTCTTCTCTCAGCAGGAAGTTTCCTGAATATGCTAGGCTCTTTCCTTCCTATGTTTCATTTAAGCTTTCTAGAAATTTTCATCACTCAACTACTCAACTAACCCTAAAATCCAGTCCGTTTCTCTCATCAAAACTTTAGTTATCGACTGTAATACTCTACAGTACCGGCTTTTTTCTTTTAAAAATCATCGTTTTATTTTTGGTTGCCCTGGGTCTCTTGCTGCGCAAGGGCTTTCTCTAGTTGCAGCGAGCAGAAGCTACTGTTCCTTGTGGCGAATGAGCTTAGTTGCTCCGCAGCATGTGGTATCTTCCCAGACCAGGTATCAAACCCTTGTTCCCTGCACTGGCAGGCAGATTCTTAACCACTGTACCACCAGGGAAGTCCTCTACAGCTTTAACTTTAATATACCGGGTCACAATTTACAGAAAAACTAGAAAATGATGGAATTGTCTTTTTAGTCTCCTTAAAAACTAACCAAATGGTAAGACAACACATATATATTTCGTATCACTAAACAGGGTTCAATGCCAACCATCATTCACTGCTCAACAAAGATTTTTTAAACATCCAAACATCCACCTGAGCTCCTATCCATGCCCAAAACTGTTCAGTTAGTTCTAAGGTCAATGTCATTATTATTTCCACAAATGTATACTATCGGTCACAAAAATGAACTCAACCTGTGGTAAAATTAATTGCAAACCCATCACCATTACTAGAAAACAAATCCCAAAACCCTTTAGTATTACATCAGCAGTGTTACATACCAAAAACTATTAAAAATGAAAGGCATTAAGAAGCCTTTTAGGTCAACCATATATGTTAAAGTAAATGATTAAGATGCAGATTTTGTAATAAAATCTTTTGATATGGCATATTCTTTTGCAAGTTTCTGAAGCATTCATTTACAGATAACATGCCACATATTTAACAGCTTGTTTAGTACTTTTGGGGGCTTCCCAGATGGCTCAATGATAAAGAATGCACCTGCCAATGCAAGAAAAGACCCAAGTTCCATCCCTGGGTCAGGAAGATCTCCTGGAGGAGGAAATGGCAACCCACTCCAGTATTCTTGCCTGAAATATTCCAAGGACAGAGGAGCCAAAGGGATGCAAAAAGTCTGATGCAACTGAGAACTGCACATAATTAGATGTGGCTTCCCAGGTGGCTCAGTGGTGGAAAAAAAAAAGAAAAAAAGGAAAATCCTCCTTAGATGCGGGTTTGATCCCTGGCTGGAAAACATCCCCTAGAGAAGGAAATGGCAACCCACTCCAGTCTTCTTGCCTGAAAATCCCATGGAGAGAGGAGCCTGGCGGGCTACAGGCTATGAGGTTGCAAAGAGTCAGACACAACTGATCAACTGAACAACAGCGTAGTATTTTTTGGCATTTCAGATCTTAAACTGCTTCAACAAGAGACCAATGTTAGCTTAGCTACAATTGGCTCAAACACAGTTTGTGCCCCCGCCCATGAGGTCAAGTGCTTTGTTTCAGTCACTGCCATGTGTACCCAACACCTAGAATACCCATTACCCACATAATGGGGCTTCTGCATACATCTGTGGACTAAATACCTACCTATCACGTAATAAATGCTTAGTAAAGTGTGTGCCAAATACTGCACATGTAATCACCACAACCACCTTACAGGAAAGGAACTATTAATGTCCCTCTTCTGCAGATAAAAAACTTGAAGTAGTATTAAGATGTTAAATAACCTAAATGACTGTCCCACGGTCACCCAGCTTCAGTGACCAGAATTCAAATCCAAGTATTCTGACTCATAGTATACTTTTAACCACTTCTCTCGCTATCCTTCTCTCATTATCTTCAAATTTTCCATCTGCCTTTGATAAAACGTTGGGCATTTTTCTACTATAAATGCTTCTAAACAGTGGTTAAAATAAAAACAAAAAACCCCAAGTGCCTATCCATTTTGGATTTTTCTATCAACTTATTTTGTAAATATGCTCTTTACAGAAATTTACAGAGTTTCCAATCATTTAAAAAGTATTTATTAGGCACCTCTGGATTGCTTCTAAACTGACAGTTCTTAGCTTAGACCAGACATTTCTGAGACTGATAAAAACTACTGACATCTTCTCAGAGAAACGTCCACATAAAATTTTCCATTCAATCTCACTGACCTTACTAGAGTATGCCCCTAGAGAAAAGTTGGCCTTAAATCACTATACCAAATACAATAATCCAACCAAAGGCATCAATTCCTGGCCCTCACTTCATAGTCTTCCTTATACAAATTCTACTGCTGGTATTTAATTCTAATAACTAAGTACACACCATAAGCACATACTGTTAGATACTACAAAGATGGAAATGAGCTAAACTGTCCCTGCTCTCAAAACTACCATGTTACAACAAAAAGGATGAAGCAAAGCATCCAAATAAGAGGTCTTCTTCAGAATAGTCGACAGGGTCCCTTAATAGAAATTCATGTAAACCTTAATAAACACCTTCATGGGAAAACCTAACCTGGTCTTACAGTTAAGGAATTAAGGGTCAAAGATGTTAGCAATACTAAGATTTGAATCTTATCCTTTGACTCTTGATTATAGGCTATTCATGTTGCAATATTCTACATTCTTCCATCTATATAGAACAGAGCCAAAAACTGGGTTGAAAAAGCAAGGAAGAAATACAAATATGGTACTAAAAGCAATACCATATTTCCTTTTAATTAAAAGACCATATTTTCTTTTAATTAAAAGGAAGAGCATATTTCCTTTTCATTAAAAGGAAGAAGAAATTAATATCGTTTAAAAAGACCTGGAAACAATTTGTCGTGGTATTTTGATGGGTTTTGAAAGGCTGTCTCCATCAACAGAAATTTGAAGCAATTATTTTGTATCATAGTATGAATAAAAAAAAAAGTGGGGAAAATATCTGCTAAGTGAAGATGTATGAAGAAAATGTGAGCAGGTACATTTAGGTCATAAAATCCTTGGCGCTCTCTCTCTCAGAAGACTTGCTCTGAGGAAACTAGTTGCTAGGTCCTAAGAACACACAAGTAGCCTTATAGAGATACTGACTTGGTGAATAACTGAGGCCTCCTGCCAAAGCTATATAAGTGAGATGGTTTCCAGCCTCAGTTAAGCCTTCAGATGACTGCAGTGCTGGCCAACACTTTCGCTGCAATAGGAGACTAAGCCAGAACCACCCAGCTAAGTAGCTCCATTCTTGACTTTTATAAACCACATGATAATAAATGTTTGTTTCTTTAAGTTGCTAAATCTGGAGCATATCTGTTAGACAGCAATAAATAGCTAACACAATAGTCAAGGTGTGAAATCGCTAACTTTGTTTGGCATCAAAGTTTGTGCTAATTAAAAGTTTCAGAGCAATATGCAAGATGGATGAGAGAGAAGCTTTTTGTCTCTCTCTCACCATATCCAATGGAGTCCTTTCTGCACATAGTAATTATCTAAGCTTGGTAACAAACTAGCAGACACACAAGATTTCCTAACTGACCCAATGAAATAGCCTCAAAGTTTCTTAAAAGTAAAATGGTTCCCTTGAATCTTTCCATATAAGTTCAATCCTGAAAGCTGTAGTTTTATTGTTGTTTACTTTTTATTTTTAGCACAGAGCCATACCTTCCTTAACTGAGAATTACAATACATAATCAATGAAAACTGAGACTTGTTAGCAGCTCTTCTCTAAATTTAGTCAAAACTAAAAGTGGTTCCGGAGAGACTATGAGCAGCTGCTTCAGAGTTGAAAGGTAAATAGTGAAAAGCAATTCCACCATGAAGTATGAGCAAAATACTTTTATCAGTATTTGATTGTCTCAACCATATCAGAGCCTTAATATATCTTGATGATAACCTCAGCATGAAGCTTTCTAGTATTAATCCAATTTAAAAGTTTAGCCTCCATACTAGGAAAAAAAATCTTCCCAATCATACTACTGGGAAAGTGGGCAACATAACCCTGTTTTCCCAGTGTCAAAACGATTTTAATTATACCTTGAAGTTTGCAACCCATAAGGCTGGGAATCCAAATGTTAATTCTCAAAACTGTAAGGGCCTGTAGTCAGTCTATGCTGATCATTAAGCTTCACACTAAATGCCCTTCCCTATATGGACCCATCACTTGACATCTGAATTTACCTAGAAAGGCTGATAAAAGTGGCTTTTTCAAAATAAGTCATACCTTATATTCTAGCTGGGGAGGAAAAACCATAATACAAAAAAGAGACAAATAACCACAAAATACAGGCTGTTATTATCAATTCACTTATATAGACAAACAACTAAAAATATAAACTAACTTTTACACTAAAAAAAAAATTTCAGAGGCATTTCAAGTTCTAAAATTCTATTTAAAAGTCAACTTAGGCTCTGAAATTAACTTAAAAGGTGGTAACTTTTTAAAACATACTTAAGCTTAGATTCAAAGTAAAATAAAAGCTAGTTTTTAGTGGCCTCACATGGCTAAATATTCTCCCCAAAGAAAATTCCATTATCTTTATAACGGAAGTAAGAGTAAACTGTGTATCAACTTTAAGGTTTCCTAATCTTACCAAAATAAACATCAGTACACTTAAGGCTGGTTTTGAATAACTTTCTCCTGGGGAAAACAATGTTTTTGGAATTGTGTGACTTAATCATTTTATAAGTTAATCACTTTCACAACACTTAAAATATGTGTTGTAAACTGGCTCCTTGATCACAAGCTTTATATCCAAATCTTTACAATTAGTTCTTTCTTCAAAAGAAGCACTTAAAGTTAAAAATATTTAAGATATTTCAACATGTTCTAAAGAATGTTACATAAACTCGAAAGTATAATCTTATTTCAAGGTGAAAGCTCAATAGACATTCTAACAAGAGTAAATTCTAAGGATAATAAAATCTTTGCAACAGGAATGCCTCCTGTTTTTAAAAAGCACTTTAAAACCACGATATCCTTCCATCAGTTACAAATATAAAGACTTCCTACCATGAAATCAACCTATAAAATCCACAGATTGATGTAATCTGCATCAATTTATAAGAATTATGAACTCAAAAAAAAAAAAAGAAACTGAAAGGCAAAGGAGGGGGGCATTTCAAAGTTAATATTATCAAGATCACAAACAGTTTCACTAGCAATAAAGGTTTTTTCATACGTGATAAATTCATTACCCTGTAATAGGAAAAAGATTATAGTATTTTGTAGTCTCTAATATTTAAGCATCCAGAAAAGCAAGCATGCTTTTTTTTAATCAAATTTTAACCTTATTTGGACTTGTGGCACCAGTATCTTACTCCTTACTCTGAAATGAGTAAGAATTACTTATTCAAGTGAGTATCTAATAAAAATTACGTCAAAACTCCACTTGCTGAAGTATTACTGGACCAACTACTCACAGTCTCCTAAAATGACATAGTAGATAGACATTAAATTTAAAAAACGAAAAAAACAAAAACCTGGCACATACTGCTTGTAGCTTATTTAAAGAGAATAATTCTAACTCTGGTGAAGTCGAACTAGCAGGGGACCTGAGAACCTTTGTTCAGATCCAGCTCCACCACTTCCATTCCATAGTTACTGTTTTGAGTAAGACACTTAACTTGCTTCTTCTCTGTTTTTAAGTCTTGCACCAGAGTTGTGAAAATGACATGATTGGCACATTTAAATCCTTCAGTGCTACTAGGCAAGTACGTGTGTATGGTAGGTAAATGGAACAACTGTGGAAGACGCCGAATTGTATGAACTAATGTCAACTTTTAAATATCTACTGGTACCAACGAAGGCGTATACAGTAAAACGACAAATAACATGCTTCGTTAGGCAGTTCACACCAATCTTTTAATTTTCTTAAAGACATTCTCCTTCCTATCCTGCATACATAGTTCAGGACAATTTTTTCAAGGTTTGCAGTCTATGTTACCCCATTCAAGGTCATTTCCTTAGATATTAAAATAAATGTCAAATAGAATTTGATGCTGTATTTTCAAAATACTTAGGGCTGTGAATTCCTCATAATACTAAATATAAGCCAAGGTGCTCCTTTTTTATCAGTTAACAATAGAATTCCTAGAACTTTAGAATACTTAAACTTTCAAATCCAATACCGATAGTTAAAATTCTACTGCTCATCCAAACATTAGCAGACGGTCAAAATAATTGCTAACATACTTTAGATGCAGTACAATACGCATGACGTGGTTCTGTTCTATCAAAATAAAATACATTAACAACCAATTAGTTAAAATATGAAATCTTCTGGAGATGAAAAATGACAATAACATCTGAAACATACCGTAACAATGAGTATCTTAAAGACCCCAGAAAATGAAGCGCATTTTTGTCAGTCTCCACACTTTCTAAAAAGCTTTAGAAAACTACTACTAATCTCCTCAGAAATCTCGCCAAAACAGGACTTTAAATACTATCACCTAAAATCACGGCTCTTGTTGAACCATTAGTGTACACAGATTTTAAAACGCATACTAACATGTTGTACCCTAAGACTGCATTTTGTTACCACTGCAACTCTCTTCGGCTCGGTAAAATTACCTTAAACGACACCAACTCATTATTCTCTTACACAACGATGTATACAGTTTGAGAACTTTCTCCCCAGTTTGACCACCAACCAAATAAAGAGAGATTATTAAAATCATTTTGGAGACCAGGTTAAGGAAGATACGAGGAATTCTGGAAGCGCTAGTCAAATAGAAAAGAATAGTCTTTTTTTTTAAGTAAAAGAAAAGTGATGGTTGGGGTCCCCCTCCCTGAACAAGGAAGTTCTCTTACATCCAGGCGAGACCAGCCATGTTGGAAAACACTTGTCAGTTACAGTTGTGACAAGTCTTCGCCAACATCGCCCGGGGAAGCTAACCTTGTGTACCGAGGTGTGTACATCAAGGCCCTCTTCGGCTCCGCCGGAGGTTCTGGGCCTACTTTGGGGATGGTTTCCGAGTTGGAGCCGTCCTTCGGTCCGAACGGAGCGCAGAGCCGAGGGGGAAAGGGGGCGGGGAAAGGAGAGTTGGGGGGAAAAGGGTTTTGAAGAGTTGGAAGCCGCTATCCGCAGCGAGAGGGGCGCGGCGGCAGGGAGAGGTTTCCGAGTTGAGAGCCGGGGGGAGGGGGGAGGGGCCGAGGATTCGGGGAACAGGGGGGACTCTCAGCAGAAAAGTCCCCCTCGGAGGGGCCCAGGAGCGCCAGAGGAGGAAGGGAGGCGGAGGAACGCTTCGGAGCACTGACCTGTCCTCCGAGTCCATGCGGCTCAGGGGTTCCCCATCCGACGACATCTCCAAGCTGCCTCGCCGGCCCCCGGAGGTCGCGCTGCTTCCGCCTCCCCCGGTCCCGTAGCCCTCGTCGCCGCCGCTGGAGACGACGCTGCTGCTGCTGCTGCCGCCCCCGCCGCCGCCCTGGCTGCCCCGCGGTCCCTTGGGCTCCTCCAGGCCCTCCTTGCCGTCCCCATCCCCGCTGCTGCTGCTGGCGGCGCCGGGGCTCAGCGAGCGCGTCTCGTCGCTGCTGCTCCCGCCGCTGCTGCTGCCCACCAGGCTCTCGGCGCTGCTCTCCTCCTCGCCCCCGCCGCTGCTGCTCTCGTCCTCCTCCTCCTCGTCGTCTTCCTCCTCCTCCTCGTCGTCCTCCCCGGCCTGGCTGGCGCTCTCGGGGCTCGGCTCCGACATCGTCTCCGCCTCGCCGCCCCCCACTCCGCCGCCGCCCCCACCGCCGTTCAGCAGCAGCGCCGCCACCGCCTCGGCCTCCGCCTCCTCCTCCTCTTCTTCCTCCTCCTCCTCCTCGGGGGGCTCAGCCCGGCCCCGCGCCGCCGGCCCGGGGCTGCCGGGGGGCAGAGGGCTCAGGCGGGAGAGCTCCTCCAGGTCGGCCATGTCGGTGAGAGCGGCGGCCATGGCGGCGCCTGCTCCTCCTCCTCCTCCGGCTCCTCCGCCTCCCCGCCGCCGCCGCCGCCTCCCTCTCTCGACTCTCGCTCCCTCGTCCCCCTCCCAAACGCTCCAAACTCGGCCGACGCCGCGGCAGAGGGGGAGGAGGGCCCGCGAGCTGCGTCAGCCTGCACACGCGCTACGGAACCCGCGCGGGGACAGGCGCGCCACTGCGCGCACTCACGCGGAGACGGCTGCGCGCCTGCGCGGCGGCACGCGGTGGCGCCTCCCCTCGGCCGCCGGCTCCGCGCCCGCGCCCCCGGCCGCGCCCCCTCTGGGCCCCCGCCCCGGCCCGCCGGGACTCAGAGTTTCCGCGGGGCCTGCCCACGCCTTCCCCGGCCGCGCGGCGGGCGGAACACGCGGAACGAAAAGCTGGGCGCCGGGCGGGGATTCTAACAGCCTCCGCCCCGAGGGCTCACGATCGAGTCATTCATTCCGGGAGTGTTTGGGGAGCGTCCCCGGCGCGCGGGCGCTGAGCCAAGAATCGAACAAGTCCCTGGGCTCCTGAGAGCTGACAGTCTAAGAGGAGAGGCGAGGAAAATGAGTAAAAATGAATAATACAGTGCTAGGTACTGAATCCATACGCGCGACGCAGAGCCACAGGTTTTTATCTAACCTACGTTCGAATACCCCGAGGACTGGTTAAATCTCAGTCTGAGAGCAAACATCTGTGGGCAAGATCTTCAAACTTTTTAGCTCCTGAGCCCTCTGAGACGATTTTGTACATCTTCGTACATCCACATGTTTAAAGTGACAACCACATTTTTTCCCAGCCTCATAATTTACGACTGTCACACTTTTGTAAATGTAGTCAACCAGTGAATCCTAAATTCCATACGGATTTAATACCCACCAATATCTTTTAAAATACAGTCTCGTTTATACTTGGGCAATTTCCATCCTTTATCCTCTGGAGCTCATTTACATTTTACATCTCGCAGAATTTTATCCTAATATTTTATATTTGAACTGTTTTATTGTTCATCTTATATATTTCCTGTATACATCTTATATACACAAAAAATGTGTATCGAAATTGAAATTCAAGGGTTGTTTCTAAATCTCCTGAGATCATAACACTCAACACTTGTTTCAACTGATCAAAACAAATATATTTCAAATATTTACAAATAGATACTAAACCCCCAATTGGAATTTTGTTGACAATGCATCTTACAGAAATGGAATTGAATACTTTTTTAAAAGCTGTATTATTGATCAGTGGACGAGTATTTCTAGAATGAAAATGAGATGATTCCATTCAGTTACAAACTTTTAATTTCTTGAATGTAAGCACTGAAAAAACTTGTTCACATTAATAAGTACGTGAGAATGAATGGAGTTTTGTCAGAGCAATGCAATTCGATTCTTTGAACTCTTTCTAAATTATATGTCCCCCAAAAAATCACATAAAGATCTAACAAGAAAAAAATACTTTTAATGATCTATCCATTGACAACTCTGACTAGGTTCTCTTTCAACTTTGTCGAAAGCAAGTAACTGAACACCACCTGACTTGTAAGAAGATGTGTTACTTATTCTCATTCACCACTCGATTGTTCCTTTTTCTGGTGTCCGGGAGGATTTTGCATACCCTGCTAGGTAGGTTAGGAAGATGGGTGAGGCAGAGTTATGCCTTTCTTTTGTAAAGCAGTGAAGGGTCACTTGGGATAAGGGAAGCTGGAAAGGAGCCCACCTCACATCTGACCCTGAGGCACATTTTCAGACAGATCAATTCTAGGTGTAAGAGAAGGGAGAATCAGAGAACTGATTGCCTTAAAACAGGCTCTGTGCTCAAACACATCTTAGAAAGTCTTCATACATCATGAATACCCCAGCATTATGTCTACAGCCTTAGGCCTTTGGACAGCTTTGTTCCGTATGTTGCCTCAAAAGAAAGCAAAAATAAAAATAATAAATAATACCATGGGGCATTATGGCTCACAGATACCTTCACAACGCTCATACAAGGCAAAATGCTAACCACAAACATTTCAACCTCAAAGCCACTCTTTGAGATAGACTGGGAAAGTATTTTCATCCTCCTGTGTTGTCAGTTAAAAACTATCATAGTTTAACTGAAAAGTGTGTATTAAGTGTATGTGCCAAGCACTGTATTAAGCCCTAGAGATTTTGGCTGCGTTTGGCAGACGTACTAAAGGAAAACATCATGAAGAATGTAGGATTTGAACAGTTGTGTACATAACATACAATACATTTACGATGGAGCCAGATCTTGAAGATTGAATAGACTGAGAAATCTGTGTGAGGGGGAATTCTAAGACTGAGACATTGGAAAAGCATAAAAATTTAATTTGTGACTGTTAAGCATGAGAAAATGAAGCTACAAAAGTGAAAAAGACTTCAAGATGAGATCACAGAAAACGCTAAGTAAAAAAATGTTGACTTTGAAAGATGACAGAGTGAGTGAGTGAGTGAGTGAGTGAGTGTGTGTTTGTAGTCAGAAAAATTTTTTAAGGTGTGATATGATTAAGTTATGTTATAAGGTTATCTAATGTTACAGGTGATATGGAGAAAAACGTGAAAGGATGGAAACGTGCATGGCAATTAGCTAAGTGGAAATGGCAGGTATCAAACCCACAAATGAATGCTCTGACTGCAGTATTTCTACTTGAAGACAAAAACAATCTTAGAACTGGCTTTCTGGGAAAAAAAAAAAAAAAAAAACAGCTCTTGTTTCCCATCACTGGAGTGGTTTTTTTTTAATTGCCAATTTTTTGAAAAATTGAAAGAATTGGATAATAATAAACACTTGTATACCTGCTTGCCTGTGTGCGTATGTGTGTGTGCATGTGTGTTACTTGCTCAGTTGTGTCCAGCTCTTAGCCCACCAGGCTCCCCCGTCCCTGGGATTCTCCAGGGAAGAATACTGGAGAGGGTAGCCATTCCTTTCTCCAGGGGATCTTCCTGACCCAGGGATCAAACCTGGGTCTCCTGCATTGGAGGCAGATTCTTTACCATCTGAGCCACCAGGGAAGCCCATTAACCTGACAACATTCATCAATCACTAGTATTTTGCCACATTTGTGCAGTCTATGTCCCTCTGTCTCTGTTTCTTTCTTTTGGTTTAATTGCAGATTAATCACTCTGCAAGCATCTCCTTAGAACTAGGTCACAATGTCACTGAGGGATTCATGAAGTGTTTGGCCAGAGGCAGTCCTCTGGGTGACAGAATTTTTTCAGGTGGTTTCAGGTGAGAGGCTGGATGAAATGAAAGCACCATGGTCTGTAGACCAGTGCCCATCCACTCCCTGGTCCTTACCAGCCTGCAGCTAGCTACAGGAAATCAGCTTCAGGAAACTTTTTGTATTTATTTATTTATTTGGCTACATCCGGTCTTAGCTGGGACATATGGGATTTTTAGTTGTAGCATATGGGATCTAGTCCCCTCACCAGGGATTGAACATCAGGAGTGCCAAGTCTTGGCCACTGAACCACCAGGAAAGTCCCACAGAACTTCTATAACAACTTGGCAGAGTAACTTTATATCTGCCAAATCTAATCATCAAAAAGAGGCTTTTATTTTTTATTATGTTGTCAGTTTATTTTTTATCTTCTTAATCTGGTAATTTTCCAAAAGTATCAGTCCCCTGGAAAGTAAAACACTGTCCTTCAAAGACTGAGAATCACTGCTGTGTATTTCCCACCTGCTTGCCTAGAGACTGATTCTACCTGTAATTATGTTACCCAATAACACACCATTGCATAAGAGCTATTTGATTAGGAATAGTATTCAAACTCACCAACCACAGTACTAATGGGGTCAAATTAACAATGATAACTTGAATTTCACTGGCACTTCCACCTACCAAGCCTACTAACATAGGCAGCTCACCCCTAGTTTTCTGGGAGCCCCTGGGATGGGGGAATCTCTCCTCTGCTCACACCCTGCTCACCCAATGGCTCCCTCCCCAGTTCTGCTCCTTCAGGAACCGCAGATTCCTACTGAAACAAGAGGGAAGGGAGCAGGGCACAACTTTTGAAAGAATGACATAGCCCGAGGGCACAACATAAACTGATTAGAACCAAATGGGTCCAAGATGGCAGACAAGTCAACTTGGGCTAGACCTTGATCTTCAATCAGCAAGCTAAATGACATACCAAGAGGTGCCAGGACAGTTCCAAGGCACTGTCAAAAAACCAAAAAGTGGGCAGTGGATTTCCAATTCCTGGAAATCTCCACCCCTTTTCCCCAAATAGTTCAAATAATCCTCCTATTCATTAGCCTATGAAATTCACCCAGTCCACAAAAACTAACCACTTCTTCACACCGCACTCACCCTCTGAGATGGCCCATACTCTTATCTGCAGAGTGTGCTTCTCTCTGAATAAATCCAGTTCTTACCCAACACTTTGTCCCTCACTGAATTCTTTCTGTGATGAGACATCAAGAACCTGAGCTTCATTAGGTCCTAAAACCAGGTTCTATGATCTCAGTTGGAAGACCATGAGTCTTGGCTGGGTTTGGGTTCCAGCCATGTGGGCTCAAGTCACAGGCAGGGTTTTGACTGGATTCAAGTCCTGGCCACGTGGATTTGAGTCTCAAACTAGGCTTTTGGCTGGGTTTGAGTCCTAGCACATGGGTTCAAGTCCCAGTCTGAGGTAAATGGTATTACTACCTGGACCTGTAATACAAGCGTAACAGCCAAAGCCACGGTCTAGCCTGAAGAAATGGAGATCACTGTGTTGACCTCTTTTAGGGGAACCCTGGAGCAGACTGTTTGGCCCACACGGTTTTCAATGAAACAGTTCTTTATGTTTTTACTCAGCGATCTGTCTCTCTTAGGAACCCAGACATGCTTTCATGAACCTAGATTGGCGACAGAGTTGACTAACAGCTACTCCCAGCTGTATTTATTACTCCCCATCCAATGACTAAGTCTTTCTTCTAGGGCTTCTCTAATTCTCTTCCATGAACATGAGTCCTGTTCGAGGAAGCAGTTTCACCCCCAGGTAAGCAGGCTTCTTTCAGCCCTACCTGAGCAGTTCCCAGACATGCCCAGACAAGCCTGAACCTCAGCAGCACACCCAGCTTAGAGTCAGGCTGAGATTCCTACTACATCACACATAACATATTTCTGAAAAATTCTCTAAAATACACAGCCAGAGCAGGTTGTGCGTCTTTATTCAAGGTTCCTCATTCTTGTTAACAATGTCATGATGAGCAGAATCAGTAACAGTGTAATGACCTCACTCTCTGATTGACTTGACATCTAAAGAAAGTATATGTGAAAAGAGACAATATCTTATTGGAAGATGGAATGATTAGATCTTCCCTGGTGGCTCAGACGTAAAGAACCTGCCTGCCCATGCAGGAGATGCGGGTTTCATCGCGGGGTCAGAAAGATCCCCTGGAGAAGGGAATGGCTACACATTCCAGTACTCTTGCCTGGAGAATCCCATGCAAAGCGGAGCCTGACAGGCTATATCAGACACAACTGAATGACTAACACGCTAAAGCTGAAAATAACTCAAAATCTGATGAAAGCTTCTCCAATTTGTAGATTGTCATCCACCAAAATACAACCAAATAATGATTATAGTTTTTGCTTTTATAGAAGTATCTTACATTTACTGTAGCACTTTCTAGTTTGTAAAGCTTTGTAGCATCCCTTATCTCATGAAACTGGAAAAGCTGTGTGGCATGATGCTAAAAGCATGAGCTTTGTGACCAAACTGCCTGGGTTCAAATTGTGTTTCTTCCAGTCATTACTTGCGACCTTGGGCAACTTACTTGTTTTCTGACCTGTAAAAGGAGGTGTAAAAGAGTACTTCCTTGAGGGCTGTTGTGAAGATCAAAAGTTGAGTATCCATGAGGGGCTCAAAAGAATACATGTTAGTTACTATCATTATCATCATCTTGAGAATTATAGGATTTTTTTTTTAATGATTTTATTGACCTATGGTTGTGCTGCATATTCTTGCTGCACAGGCTTTTTGCCATTTGCAGTGCGCGAGTTTCTCATTGCATGGCTTCTCCAGCTGCGGCCCGTGGGCTCTAGATTACAGGCTCAATAGTCGTGGCGCATGGGCTTAGTTGCTCCCAGGCATATGGAATCTTCCCGCATCAGGGATCGAACCTGGATCTCCTATGTTGCAGATGGAAAGTGACTAAAAGTTACTCAGTCGTGTCTGACTCTGCGATCCCATGGACTATACAGAATTCCCATGGAATTCACCAGGCCAGAATACTGGAGGGGGTAGCCTTTCCCTTCTCCAGGAAATCTTCTTGATCCAGGGATCAAACTCAGGTCTCCCGCATTGCAGGTAGATTCTTTACCTGCTGAGCTACCAGGAAAGCCCACAATTAAAGTTTTTTTTAAGGTTCTTTCGTCGGTAGGACCATTTAAAGATGTAACTGCTTTTTGGGTGGTAATTTTCTACCATAAGGAGATCATATACATGTCTGCTATTTTTGAATAGTTTCTCATTGTTAATTTAGTAAAATGCTTTTCCTGTAAACTAGTAGTGAAAGGATAGGAAAAGTATGAAAAGTAAATAACATAAACACCATGGTTTTGACCTTTCATGTAATTTATATCTAACTTGCTAACCAATAACTTTTTAAAAACTTTTTATTGAAGTATTATCAATTTACAATGTTTCAAGTAACTTTTTTTCAACATCCAAAAGTCTCTCAGTTACGGAAACTGAACTTGATGGATTAGTTACTATAACATGCAAGTAACAATACTAGTTAGCACTTTATCCATCAAATCTCTAAGAAGGCAGAAAGTTGGAAATTCCCTGGCAATCCAGTGGTTAGGACTCTTCACTTTCACTGCCACCCCAGGTTTGGATTCAATCCCTGGTTGGGGAACAAGGATCCTACAAGCCAAGGGGCATGGCCAAAAAAAAAAAAAAAAGGCAGCCTTGAGCTTGTTTTAAAAAAACAGCGTATCAGCAGTTTGGATAAACAGCCTGTTTGAAGTCAAAATAAAAACAAACCAAAAAAAGGCAACCCACCTCTTCCTTTCCTGTTTTGACTACTAATCTTACTCACCCTCTTTTTCTCCTTCCTCTTCCGTTTCTCCCTTATTTCATTGCTTGCTCTTATCTATTTTACAGTCCTTATATATCTTGTTAAATTATTTTCTCAAGTGAATTTGACTGAGTTATTCTGGTTTTGTTTTTGTAGAACCTACTAAGCCTCCTCCCTCCTCACTCCCACCATGTGGATCTGCTGGGCATATAACCACCCAGCATCACAGACAACTCAGTTTGGCTATGTGACTAAGTTCTGGCCAATGAGCTGTATATATAAGCAGAAGGGATCACAAACTCCCAAGGAAGCTGCTTGCCCTCCCTTATTTCACTCTTTGCTTCTTAGGAGAAAAGCTCTGACAAACATACACAGTGTAGTAAAAAGCAGAGACATCACTTTGCCAACAAAGATTCTTATAGTCAAAGCTATAGTTTTTCCAGCAGTCACATACGCATGTGAGAGCTGGACCACAAAAAAAGGTAGAGTGCCGAAGAATTGATGCTTTCAAATTGTGGTGCTGGAGAAGACTCAAGGAGATCAAACCAGTCAATCCTAAAGGATATCAACCCTGAATATTCATTGGAAAGACTGATGCTGAAGCTGAAGTTCTAATATTTTGTCCACCTGATGCCAAGAGCTGACTCACTGGAAAAGACCCTGATGCTGGGAAAGACTGAGGGCAAGAGAAGAAGGGGGCAACAAAGGATGAGATGGTTGGATGGTATCACTGACTCAATGGATGTGAGTTTGAGCAAACTCAGGGAGATGGTAAAAGACAGGGAAGTCAGGTGTGCTGTAGTTCATGGGATTGGATACAACTTAAGAGACTGAACAACAACATTTCACTCTTCCTGGGCCCCATCCTTAGATTAGAACACACACATGGTGGTGGGGCTGAGCCATCCTCCACTATGCCTACCAGGACCACACCCTAGGATGACAGGGCCCCAGCCTGCAGATGACATCATGGCATGACTTCAGTGCCACTCACCCCCATGGATTAACAACTCAGACTTCCTTGTAAAAGAGAAAGAAATCTTTTACTTAGTTTGTCATTTCTAAACTGGCCAAATCAATATCTTAATTAATGCAGGTGAAATAAAGAGACAAACATACTTTCCTGTTTTCTAGCAATTTGAGGCTCTGGTGAGTAAAATCCTTCAATTTCCTGCCTCTCCATCTATAAACTCATCTATATCCTCACTCATTTTTCTGTCCCTATCCTAATCAAGGTTTATACTATTGCAGAGTCTTAGATATCTTTAAAAAAAAAAAAAAGACCACAAGTGTATATATGGATCTTTTCTTCCACTTCTTGGGCACACAGCAACTCAGGTGGAGATCATGCTTCTCCAGCATCCTTTACGCTCCCTTACACCCAGTTTATAGACCTAAGCATATGTGGTCAATCCAAGCAGTGGATTCTTTGGGGTGGAGAGGAGCAGCTACCAAAGATATGTGAATATAACCAGTTCTATAACCTCAGGTGAAAATCTAGCTCCCTTTGTACTTTTAGGACAAAAGTTACTTGCCGAATGAACAGTGACTTCAGATACAGAAACATTTAAGGAGCAGGATTCTATGCCCTTGAGCTATTATGATGAAATCAGAAATCCTGGCTCAACAGAGAATGGCTTAGGAGTTACTGCTAAGGGCATCAGAGAACAAAGTTACTGTTCTTGCAAGCATAAGTTTCCTAACCATTACAGATAATCCTCATACCTTGAGTAACTTTAATTTCACTCTAACATTCACATTCTATTTAACAAATCACCAGCTTCACCAATACCAAACCCATTTTTATAGTCAGTATGCCAATTAGCAAGGCTTATGGAGGTATTCATCATAGAAGAATGTGTTATCAGCAAGCTCTGGAGTGTGTCCCTTTCTGATTTAATGCTGGCAGAGGACTACTGAATTGAGTGTTTCTTTAAGCATAAGCTCACCCTTTACAGAATTAAAGCTTACATTGTTGGCAGATATATATAACATCACACTAACTATACTGAAATACAGTATTTTTAAGTGAATTACAGAAATGTTATCAGTGAGTGGTAGTTCCATGACTAAATCCTCACCAGGAAAATATGAGCAGAGGTGATGAGTACAACCTCCACCTGAAGCGCCCTTGACTTTCTTTCCCATGTGCTTGAACAGGGCTGTGCCATCGACCCAACTTCAACATGCCATGATGGCGAAGCAACTAGATGAAAGGAATATGAACCCCTGACTGATTTCATGGTGTAAAGCTTCATGCCTATCCAGACTTACCAGACTGTTATATGTTGTCAGAGAAAAAAGCTTCTATTTAAGCTACTCTATTTTAGAGTGACTTTTGTTGTTGTTGTTGTTGTTGTACTGGGTCTTCATTGCTGCGCAAGGACTTTCTCTAGTTGCAGTGGGCAGAGTTCCTCTCTCTAGTTGCAATCTACAGGCTTCCCATTGTGGTGGCTTCTCTTATTGTGGAGCACAGGGTGTAGGATGCATGGGCTTGAGTAGCTGCAGCACATGGGCACAGTTGCCCCATGGCATTTGTGATCTTCTTTGTTCCTTTTCAACAAGTGGCAATGTAGCCCTTATGAGTTTTCCTATGATAAGATAGATATTACTGTGTACAGTTTTTATGGAGAGATGATTTTACAAATAAAATATGCCATGTCTTTGTAGCTATTCAAAAAAAAAAAAAAAAAAAGTCCCTTGCATTGGCAGGCAGATTCTTAATCACTGGACCACCAGGGAAGTCCTGCCTTGACTTTTCTTAAAATGGCAACTTAGCCTTCACTGAAATTAACAAACATTTACAACTTAACTTTTTAGCTTCCATTTCCTCTTCTGAGTATTCAATCACATCCTCCTTTTTTATTCTTTTCTTCAGTTCATAAACATGATCAAGTACTTTTGTGGTTATAAAGTACTGATTCCACTTTCATCTAAACATCTAAAAATGTGAACTGCACTTGCTTGTTCACTCTTTCACCTCCCATATATTATCTCCCTACTGCACATTAATGGGCTTCCCTGTTAACTTGGTTGGTGAAGAATCTTCCTGCAATGCAGGAGACCTGGGTCTGATCCCTGGGTTGGGAAGATACTCTCGAGGAGGGCATGGCAACCCACTCCAGTGTTTTTGCCTGGGAAATCCCATGGACTGTAGCCTGCCAGGATCCTCTGTCCATGGAATCACAAGAGTTGGACACAACTTAGCGACAAAACCACCACTGCAAAATGATGTCTGATCCCACTACATGTTCATAAACTACTCAGTAGAATCATTAATTGCCCATCCAGTTCTGACCTTACAAATTTGCCATCACATCATGATGAGAATAAGTCTCAGATCAAATTCTGTATTGTGCATGCACTTTGCGGAGTATCTTCCTCTTCTCTCTTGATTTCTTTCATGCCACAAAGGAGTATGTCAAGGCTGTATATTGTCACCCTGCTTATTTAACTTATATCCAGAGTACATCATGAGAAACTCTGGGCTGGAAGAAGCACAAGCTAGAATCAAGACTGCTGGGAGAAATATCAGTAACCTCAGATATGCAGATGACACCACCCTTATGGCAGAAAGTGAAGAACTAAAGACCCTCTTGATAAAAGTGAAAGAGGAGAGTGAAAAAGCTGGTTCAATGTTCAGAAAACTAAAATCATGGCATCTAGTCCCATCACTTCATGGCAAATAGATGGGAGAACAGTGAAAACAGTGGCAGGTTTTATTTTGGGGAGCTCCAAAATCACTGCAGATGGTGATTGCAGCCATGAAATGAAAAGACGCTTACTCCTTAGAAGGAAAGTTATGATCAACCTAGACAGCATATTAAAAACCAGAGACATTACTTTGTCAACAAAGGTCCGTCTCGTCAAGGCTATGGTTTTTCCAGTAGTCATATATGGATGTGAGAGTTGGACTGTGAAGAAAGCTGAGTGCCGAAGAATTGATGCTTTTGACCTGTGGTGTTAGAGAAGACTCTTGAGAGTCCCTTGGACTGCAAGGAGATCCAACCAGTCCATTCTGAAGATCAGTCCTGGGTGTTCATTGGAAGGACTGATGTTAAAGCTGAAACTCCAATACTTTGGCCACCTGATGCGAAGAGCTGACTCATTTGAAAAGACACTGATGCTGGGAAAGATTGAGGGCAGGAGGAGAAGGGGACGACAGAGGATGAGATCAGTCTCTCAGATTCATTATCTACATGGCTGGAGAGCACCAATGCCTCCCTAACATGGCGGTTCCTTCATTTATACGGCACCAGTAGAAAAAACTGTATGTGTGTCTGTCCCACAGTTTCCTCATGTATTACCAATTGACTGCAGCTTTTTTGTGTCCTTCAGGAACCGTCAGGCTCTTTGAGTGAACATCAACAGAGGCAACTAATTGAATCAGGAGGAAGCTATGCAAGCCCCTTCCCCCACCCAACATTCACATCAGATGGTAGATTACAAGGCAAGATTGGGCTAAGATTACTTAGTCCAAATTCTTCGAAATGTATAAATTTTTATTTGCAAGTGGACAAAAACGAAGTCATATGTGCCCAGTTAAGGTAAAGGAAATCCTCATTCTCTGTCCTAAGGCATGCCTAAAGCATCTTGTATGAGAGGCTCACTCTGACGTGGGTTGAGCAATGTCCAAACAGCAGAGTCAGTCAGTCAAGAGACACCTCCAAGAATTGAATAGCAGGTGGACCTAGAGATTATCATACTAAGTGAAGCAAGCCAGACAAAGACAAAGAGGTATCACATGATATCACTTATATGTGCAATCTTAACAAAATGATGCAAATGAACTTATTTATAAAATAGAAACAGGCTCACAGAAATAAAAAATTAATTTATGGGTACCAAAGGGGAAGTAGGGAAGGGAAAAATTAGGAGTTTGGGATTAGCAGAAACAACTACTATATATACCGTAGATAAACAACAGTGCAGTTCAGTCACTCAGTCGAGTCCAACTCCTTGCGACCCCATGAATCGCAGCACGCCAGGCCTCCCTGTCCATTACCACCTCCCGGAGTTTACTCAGACTCACGTCCATCAAGTCATGATGCCATCCAGCCACCTCATCCTCTGTCGTCCCCTTCTCCTCCTGCCGCCAATCCCTCCCAGCATCAAAGTCTTTTCCAATGAGTCAACTCTTCGCGTGAGGTGGCCAAAGTATTGGAGCTTCAGCTTTAGCATCAGTCCTTCCAATGAACATCCAGAACTGATCTCCTTCAGAATGGACTGGTTGGATCTCCTTGCAGTCCAAGGGACTGTCAAGGGTCTTCTCCACCACCACAGTTCAGAAGCATCAATTCTTCAGCACTCAGCTTTCTTCACAGTCCAACTCTCACATCCATACATGACAATGACCTACTATATAGCACAGGGAACTATGTTCAATATCTTGTTATAAAGTACAATGGAAAAGAATCTGAAAAAGAGTATGTATGTGTGTGTGTATGCTTCCCAGGAAGCTCAACAATAAAAAATCCACTTGCCAGTACAGGATATGGGGGTTCAATCTCCGGTTCGGGAAGATCTCCTGGAGGAAGAAATGGCAACCCACTCCAGTATTTTTGCCTGGGAAATCCCAAGGACAGTGGAGCCTGGCAGGCTACAGTCCATGGGGTCGAAAAGCTGAACACAACTGAGTAATTCCATACACACACACACACACACACACACACACAAAATATATGTAACTGAATCACTTTGCTGTATATCAAACTATTACTAATACAACACTATAAATCAACTTCAATTAAATTTAAAAAATAAAAGAATAAAGAAAACAAAAGACACTATTTTTTAAAAAACTGAACAGAAGGCATTGGGGAGAGGTAGACAGCACAGAATCATATAGAATTTCGATTGGGAAGGCAGTAGGTTGCTGGGCTTTCTAGTACTTATTCACCATATATTGGATCTATGAGTATATCCTATGTGTCAGGCACTGTTCTCAGCACTGATACAGAGCTATGGGGGGCTAAATCCAAGAAAAATTCCTGCTTTCCTGGAACTTAACTCTGATCAGGTGTTCTTGTACCTTATTCTCACAAGTATGACAGGGCTCTGAAGTCTTTCTGGCCAGCCATATATCAGGAACACCATTCATTTCACCAATGAAAATGTATTTCTAACATCCCTTATGCTAATTAATGAACCTTCTGATATAAATTTCAATAAAGATCCTTGAAAGGCTTAAGTAGCCACCTGGGGAGTATGGATTCCTGATTAGGGCACTTCAGATGATAACTAACCACCTCTGGAGTGTGAATTCCTAATAGGTTAACTCTAATGATAACTAACCTCCCCTAGAGTGTAGATTAGAGTTAATTTACACACAAGTACATTACACTGTTTAGAAGGAAGTATTTTAAAGTAAATTATTACAGAGGCAATACGACAACATGGCAGGAAGCGTGGTTGCTCAGAACTCCCAAGTTTCACACAGAGCTTTTAAAATTCTGAAGCATGTTACCTCCCTAGGACTCCCAGATCCTCCTCAGGATCCAGCAACTACAGGGTAAAAAAAAGGCATCAGGAGTCTCCAGGCCTCGCCTACTGTTCTGTGCTTTGTACTCATCTTGAATGGCCAGCACCCACACAATTCAAATCACTGAATAATTTTTTTCTTTTTTTGTCTAAGAAATATATATATATTTAACATCAAAAACATTTTGCATTGGGGTATAGCCAATTAACATTGTTGTGGTAGTTTCAGGTGAAAAGCAGAGACTCAGCCACACATATGCATGTATATGTTCTCTCCCAAATTCCCCTCCCATTCAGGCTGGCACGTAACACTGAGCACAGCTTCATGTGTTATACAACAGGGCTTTGTTGATTATCCATTTTAAATATAGTAGTGTGTACAGAATGACCTCTGTTCATTTCCAAGGCAAACCATTCAATATCATGGCAATCCGAGTCTGTGCCCTGACCAGTAATGCTGAAGGAGCTGAAGTTGAACGGTTCTATGAAGACCTATAAGACCGTTTAGAACTAATACTCAAAAAAGATATCCTTTTCATTATAGGGGACTGGAATGCAAAAGTGGGAAGTCAAGAAACACCTGGAAAAACAGGCAAATTTGGCCTTGGAGTACAGAATGAAGCAGGGCAAAGACTAGAAGACTTTTACCAAGAGAACTCACTGGTCACAGCAAACACCCTCTTCCAAAAACACAAGAGAAGACTCTACACAGGGACACAACCAGATGGCCAATATCGAAATCAGACTGATTATATTCTTTGCAGCCAAAGATGGAGAAGCTCTATACAGTCAGCAAAAACAAGACCAAGAGTGAACTCTGGCTGAGATCATGAACTTCTTATTGCCAAATTCAAACTTAAATTGAAGAAAGTGGAGAAAACCAATAAACCATTCAGGTATGACCTAAATCAAATCCCTTATGATTATACAGTGGAAGTGAGAAATAGATTTCAGGGCCTAGATCTGATAGACAGGGTGCCTGATGAACTATGGATGGAGGTTCATGACATTGTACAGCAGACAGGGATCAAGACCATCCCCAAGAAAAAGAAATGCAAAAAAGCAAAATGGTTGCCTCAGGAGGCCTTAGAAATAGCTGTGAAAAGAAGAGAAGTGAAAAGCAAAGGAGAAAAGGAAAGACATAAGCATCTAAATGCAGAGTTCCAAAGAATAGCAAGGCAAGACAGGTAAGAAAGCCTTCCTCAGTGATCAAAGCAAAGAAATAGAGGAAATCAATAAAATGGGAAAGACTAGAGATCTCTTCAAGAAAATGAGAGATACCAAGGGAACATTTCATGCAAAGATGGACAGAATAAAGGACAGAATTGGTATGGACCTGACAGAAGCAGAAGATATTAAGAAGAGGTGGCAAGAATACACAGAACTGTACAAAAAAGATCTTTACGACCCAGTTAATCACGATGGTGTGATAACTCACCTAGAGCCAGACATCCTGGATGGACTGTGAAGCCAAGTGGGCCTTAGGAAGCATCACTACGAACAAAGCTAGTGGAGGTGATGGAATCCTGGTTGAGTTATTTCAAATCCTAAAAGACGATGCTGTGAAAGTGCTGCACTCAATATGTCAGCAAATTTGGAAAACTCAGCAGTGGCCAAAGGACTTGGAAAGGTCAGTTTTCATTTCAATCCTAAACCAAAGAAAGGCAATGCCAAAGAATGCTCAAACTACCACACAACTGCACTCATCTCACATCCTAGTTAAGTAATGCTCAAAATTCTCCAAGCAGCTTCAGCAATACATAAATCGTGAACTTTCAATGTTTAAGCTGGTTTTAGAAAAGGCAGAGGAACCAGAGATCAAATTGCCAACATCCGCTGGATCATCGAAAAAGCAAGAGAGTTTCAGAAAAACATTTATTTCTGCTTTCCTGACTGTGCCAAAGCCTGTGACTGTGTGGATCACAATAAACTGTGGAAAATTCTGAAAGAGATGGAAATATCAGACCACCTGACCTGCCGCTTGAGAAACCTGTGTGCAGGTCAAGAAACAACAGTTAGAACTGGACTGTTCTGAACAACAGACTGGTTCCCAATAGGAAAAGGAGTATGTCAAGGCTGTATATTGTCACCCTGCTTATTTGACGTCTATGCAGAGTACATCATGAGAAACGCTGGGCTGGAAGAAGCATAAGCTGGAATCAAGATTGCCAGGAGAAATATCAATAACCTCAGATATGCAGATGACATCACCCTTATGGCAGGAAGCAAAGAACTAAAGGGCCTCTTGACAAAAGTGAAAGTGGAGAGTGAAAAAGTTGGCTTAAAGCTCAACATTCAGAAAACAAAGATCATGGCATCCAGTCCCATCACTTCATGACAAATCGATGGGAAACAGTGGAAACAGTGGAAACAGTGGCAGACTTTATTTTTGGGGGCTCCAAAATCACTGCAGATGGTGATTGCAGCCATGAAATTAAAAGATGCTTACTCCTTGGAAGGCAAGTTATGACCAAACTAGACAGCATATTAAAAAGCAGAGACATTACTTTGCCAACAAAGGCTCGTCTAGTCAAAGCTATGGTTTTTCCAATAGTCATGTATGGATGTGAGAGTTGGAGTATAAAGAAAGCTGAGTGCCGAAGAACTGATGCTTTTGAACTGTGGTGTTGGAGAAGACTCTTGAGAGTCCCCTGGACTGCAAGGAGATCCTACCAGCCCATCCTAAAGGACATCAGTGGGAGTTCTTTGGAAGGACTGATGTTGAAGCTGAAACTTCAATACTTTGGCCACCTGATGCGCAGAGCTGACTCATTTGAAAAGACCCTGATGCTGGGCAAGACTGAGGGTGGGAGGAGAAGGAACAAGAGGATGAGATAGTTGGATGGCATCACCAACTGAATGGACATGAGTTTGGGTAGGCTCTGGGAGTTGGTGATGGACAGGGAGGCCTGGTGTGCTGCAGTCCATGGGGTCACAAAGAGTCGGACACAACTGAGCAACTGAACTGAACTGAAGTGTGTACAGTGAAAGTGAAAGTTGCTCAGTCGTGTTTGACTCTTTGAGACCCCATGGACTATATAATCCATGAAATTCTCCAGGCCCTTCCCTTGTCCAGATCTTTCCAACCCAGGGATTGAACCCAGGTCTCCTGCGCTGCAGGCAGATTCTTTACCAGCTGAGCCACCAGGGAAGCACGCAGAGTGTGCACAGGACCTTTCCAAAGTCCCTAACTTTCTCCTCCCCCAGGCAACCATGAGTTTGCTTTCTAAGTCCTTGAGCATGTTTCAGTTCTGTAAGTCACTGCAGCACTGTTTACAATAGCCAAGACATGGAAGCAACCTACATGTCCATCAACAGAGGGATGGGTAAAGAAGATGCGGTGCATATATACAATGGAGTATTACTCAGCCATTAAAAAGAATGAAATAATGCCATTTGCAGCCACATGGATGGACCTAGAGAGTGTCCTATTAAGTGAAGTAAGTCAGACAGAGAAAGAGAAATACTGTATGACATCCTTATATGTGGAATATAAGAAGAAATGATACAAATGAATTCACTGAATATTTTATATAGCACTCATGCTCAAATCTTCAGCCATGAAGACTTTAACAAGACTCTCTAATCTCATCCCAAATACCTTAGGGAAGGAGTTATAATCTTCCCAGTTTGGTCCTGGGATCCATGCCCAAGTTGATTGGCACTGGTCAGGTCACAGGACATTTATACTCTCCTTGGGTAGGATGATGGGGATGCTTGCAGATCTTGTGCAGGAGTCCAACACAGGTACACTGGATTGCTCCAGAGTCACTGGTCTGCTAGGAAGGCAAGTCAAAAGGACAAAAGCCCAAAGGTGTTGAAGATGTAAGCAGGAGAATGGATAACAGAATGCAAGTGGGTAGAAAAGGAAATAAAAGCAGGACTTTATTAAACTGGTTATAGTATTTTAATTTTATATCAATGAAATATTGAAGAATTTCCCTGGTGGTCCAGTGGTTAAGAATCTGCCTTCCAATGCAGGGGACTTAGTTCAATCCCTGGTCAGGGAACCGAAACCCCACGTGCTGAGGGGCAACTAAGCCTGCACACTGCAACTAACACTTGACACAGCCAAAACAAATGAATAAATACAGAAATAGTTTTTAAAATTTAAAAAAATTTAATAAAATATTGAATTTTATTTGTATCAAAAGAGATGACAATGTATACTCAAAATGCTATAGGTTCTGGGCTATGCATATTAATACATATATGTAGTTCCACAGATGGCCTGAGAGTGTAAGCAGTGTCTTATTGTGATATTGTGACATAATAAGAACATATATTTTGATGCTTCTGCCTGACTATTGGCCAAAGCTCCTAAAACTATTATCACTTCTTAAGCAATAAAGATTCTTGAGAATACACTGGACAACAAGGAGATCAAACCAGTCAGTCCTAAAGGAAGTCAACTCTGAATAGTCACTGGAAGGACTGATCTTGAAACTGAAGCTCCAATACTTTGGCCACCCTATGCAAAGAGCCAGTTCATTGCAAAAGACCCTGATGCTAGGAACAATTGAAGGCAGAAGGAGAAGAGGGTGACACAGGATGAGATGGCTGGATGGCATCACTGATTCAATGGATGTGAACTTGGGCAAATTCCAGGAGATGGTGAGGGACAGGGAGGCCTGACATGCTGCAGTCCATGGGGTTGCAATGAGTCAGACATGACTTAGAGACTAAACACCAACAACAAGCAATAAAGCTGTTAGGAGCATATTTTGTTTTAATATTTAAAAGTTCAGCTCCTGACTCAGAGCTATAAACCATGTGGAATATCCTGGATGACAGAAACTTCTTTTGTTCTAAGGATGCAACTCTTGGAGGCCTTTTTGGATAAATTCAGGATGGGGGCCTGTCAGCAAAAAATCAAGCCCTGATAAGAAGCTTGGAATTTTTGGCCCATTCCCCTCTTTCAGGGAAGGGAGAGGGGCTTGAGCTTGAGTTAATAGTCTATCATGTGTATGTGATTACACCTCCATAAAAATCGCCAAGATATGGGGTTTCAGATGCTTCCAGGTTCATGAACATATACTTGAGTCAAAAGGGTGGTGTTTCCTAGCTCGTAGGGGAGAGAAAACCCTTCTGGTTTATACTGCATATCTCTTCATCAAGATGTTCATCTGTGTCTGCGATTATATCCTTTATTATATAATAAACTGCTAAATGTAAATGTTTTGATTTCTGTGAACTATTCTAGCAAACTATTAAACCTGAGGAGGGGGTCATGGGAGCCTGACTGATAGCCAGTGGCTCAAAACTTGGGATTTTCAACTGGAATCTGAAGTGGATCAGTCTCATGGGATTGAGACTTTACCTTATGAGCTAACTCCAGGCGATTGTGTCAGAATTGAACTGAAGTATAGGACACCCTACAGGTGGTTAGAGTCAGAAGTATCCTGAGTGTGAAAGGAAAACACAGCGTGATTTTCTTAGACACTTAACAATAACAGGGTAAGTAAAATACATCCTTGACCTCAACCTCTGCAGACTATGGAGAGACTGGATTTTCAAGGGTATCGTGTTGTTCATTGGTGTTTACATTATGTCCATTTCATTTCAATGGAAGGAAAGCTGAATTGAAAAGATCTAGCTAGTAGTTGAATAATCAGCTTAGGTGGAGTGCATAGTAAGTGAAACAGAGCTGTTGAACATTGATGTTTTGTAAAGACAGCTAAGATGGCAACATGTGCCCCAGATTATTTACAGCAACAGAAGTTCAAAACTGGGAGGTGGAAGTAGTGAGCAAATACTGAAAATCTACTATGTGCAAGTCCTATTCTTAAAAATGAACCTGAGTCAATTTGAACATGTACAACCTCTAGGTTCTTTGTAGTTGGTACAATCAGCCAAAAAAAAATTATCTTCCAGTAAAAGCCAAGATTCCAAAGGGAGAATTTGATCAGACACCCAGAATCCTCCAGTGTTCTTGGTGAGAGACCCGTAGAAGGATTTAGCCTAGGGCATCACTGCTAAGGGGGCTTCCCTGGTGGCTCAGATGGCGAAGAATCTGCCTGCAATGCAGAAGACGATTCTGCAGTTCCAATCCTTGGAGTAGGGTAAGGAAGAGCCTCCTGGTGAAGGGCATGGCAACCCACTCCAACCCATTCTTGCCTGGAGAATCCCATGGACAGAGAAGCCTGGCGGGCTACACCCCATGGGGTCACAAAGAGTTTAGAAGACCGAGTGACTAACACACAGGTACACACATCATTGCTAAGGGTAGAGACTACAAGCCTCTTGTACACCCTACTTAGACAATGGGAGGGAAAATTTTTAGAAAAAAAATCACATAGCAGGGACTTCCCTGGTAGTCCAGTGGTTAAGACTCCATCCCTCCAACGCAGGGGGCACAGATTCATTCCATGGTGGGGGAACTAAGATCCAGCAGTCTGCACAGCCTGGCCACAAAACGAAAGAAAAATCATTCAAGATATCTTGAATATCTTTATACTGTCCCATAGGCCATTGATTTTACCAGTAAAACCCATTTCTCATGTTTAGCTGACAAATTACACTTTTTTTTTTTTTCTTGGCTGAACCACGCAGTATGAGGAATCTTAGTTCCCCAGCCAGGGATCAAATGTGCATCCCCTGCACAGGAAGTGCAGAGTCTTAACCACTGGACCACCAGGGAAATCCCAGCAAGCAATAAAGTGTCATGGTTTAGTCAAGATACTGGTAACAAAAGTGGTTACAAAAGCCAGAAACTACCCTTCGTGGACTGTGTGTCATTATTATTATTTAGCTTTTCATTATGAACAACTTTTGTGTGTTCATTATGAACACACAGAAAAGTAGAGAGAACAGTATAATGAACACCCATATACTCATCATCTAGACTTAATAATTCTTATCATCTTTCATTATAGTTGATTATAAGCATCGTGTTATTTTCACCCTCAAATTCTTAATGATCCATTTCTAACAACCTAATACATTTCCCCATGATCACAATACCACATCGCACTAAATAAAATTAACAAAACCCACGATATCCTCTCATGCTTAATCTGTACTCAGATCTCCACATGTGTCCCCACAATGTCTTTTACATTTGATTTTTAAAAATCAGACCCAGTGAGGATCTTGCCTTGCATTTGGCTGTTACTGGCTTGTACCGTCTAGATTAGAATGCTGGTAGCATCTAAATCACTGCTTAATCTAAATAGTGCACACATAACAACAGAATCTATGTGTTAAAATATGTTAAAGAAAATCACAGACCTCATAATGACATTACTAGATGTTTTACCAACATCATCTCATTTATCCCTTCCCCCAAAAGGAAGAAGTTTTCCAAAAGACTGAACCAGGCTAACATGCACCATCTGAAGAAAAGAGGTATCTGCCTTTCCAATTCAATCTGAGAATTCTGAAGTTAAGAGAACAGACGATTCCAACACCATGCGTGGAGAAACGGTGGCTGGTGGTATAACATGCAAACTCTCAGTTATGGTTCTTAAAGGCTAAGATTTGGCCTCAAACCACTTTTCCATTGCCTTTTGTCCACACATAGGTGCCCAGATCTATTCAGTGTTGTCGACAGCCAGGGACGAGGGCAAAGAGAGATTTTCTAGTACAGTCACAGAAAATGACTGGGACAGGATAATGCCATGCCTGCGCTTGCATGTGCCCAGCCGCTAAGTCGTGTCTGACTCTTTGCTACCCCATGGACTGTAGCCCATCTGGCTCCTCTGTCAAAGGGATTTCCCAGGCAAGAGTACTAAGTGGGTTGCCATTTCCTCTTCCAGGAGATCTTCCCAACCCAGGGACTGAACCTGCATCTCCTGAGTCTCCTGCATCGGAAGGCAGATTCTTTACTACTGAGCCACTTGCGAAGCCCATATTTGCATGAAGCCTCCTTAAATTTTGTGTCCTTAAACTACCTCCCTCACCTCGCCCTAGGCCCTACCCTGAGACCTCAGGCACCTCATCTGTACAAACAATGTCAGCAACTCCTGAAAACATACTGAGTCTGAGATTCCCTCTTATAAAGACTTTGGAAATCAAAGCAGGCATTCTCGGCAACTGTTTGTAGGTTACTTGAATTTTCGCACCTTAAGATTTGAGACTCCCAGGGCCTCTGAGAGTCCAGAGAAAGCCTATGTGTGACTTCAGAAAGGTGCTTTGTCAGGACAAGACTCTGCAGAGGGTACTCACTGGACAGGCAGTGGCCTGGGGAAGCACAGAAACTGCTCCTCCCAAATGGCAGGGATCTGTGATCTGTACCTCGGACGTGGGTGATGAAATGGGTACTGGAGAGACCTTTTCTAATTCACCCAAGACATTTGCCAGGAAACTTTGGGCTTCATCTGACTCGGTCATGCCTGTTTCCTCATTTCTAAAATGTGAGTAATCATCATTATTTCTTTAGTGTTATTGTTAAGGAGTAAAAGAGTCATCTGGAAAGCACTTTCTGTCTGTAACATAGCTGTGTGTGTGGGCATGTGCGTGCTGTCACGTCCAACTCTTTGGAACGCCATGGACTGTAGCCCACACGGCTCCTCTGTCCACAGGATTCCCCAGGCAAGAATACTGGAGCGGGTTGCCATTTCCCCTTCCTGGGGATCTTCCGGATGCAGGGCATCGAACCTGCATCTCTTTCATCTCCTGCATTGGCAGGCGGATTCTTTACCATAGGTGGTGCTCACTGAATGCTAATTTCTTTAGAAGAGCTCAATAGAAAGTTAATACATCTGGTTCCACCAGTAGTGCAGGTCTGAGACCTGCCAGGACCTGAGATGATGATGAAAAATAAAAATAATACTAAGGAGGAAGGGGAAGGGAAGAGGAAGGGCTGGTAAACAGGGCAAAGGTGAAGAGGAGGGAAACGGTGACGGAGAGGAAGAAGGAGAATTTAGTGTCTTTGCTTCTGCCAGATACTGTTCTAGGAAAAGAGGGGCTTCCCTTGTGGCTCAGTTGGTAGAGTTCGCCTGCAATGCAGGAGACCCCCATTCGATTCCTGGGTCAGGAATATCCTCTGGAGAAGGGATAGGCTACCCACTTCAGTACTCTTGGGCTTCCCTTGTGGCTCAGCTGGTAAAGAATCCACTTGCAATGCAGGAGACCTGGGTTAGACCCCTGAGTTGGGAAGATCCCCTGGAGAAGGGAAAGGCTACCCACTCCAGTATTCTGGCCTGGAGAATTCCATGGATGTCCATGGGGTCACAAAGAGTTGGACACGACTAAGCAAGTTTCACTCACTCACTAACTCATTTAATCCTCCCGACCGACCGTCTGAGGTAGTAATTCGTAAAATCCTGGTTTAGAGATGCAAATGATCCTCTCCAGTCCTGAGGCTCCTCTTGCTCATTAAGAGCTAAAAACTAAAGGCAGAAGAGGAAATTCTCTTTGTTTTTTCTCTCTAGTCCATGTGGATATCTGTCCAAGCTGGGTCTCCTTACCTGGCCTGTGGCAGAGAGGTCAGGGTATACACACTGCCTGCCCAGGGGGGTATCATGCTTGGACCTCCAGCATGAACATCCTCTCCTTTGACCAGTTTAATATTGTGAATTATCAAACAAGTTGTGCTGTTCTTATAACACTGGAGCTAGCTTAGATGATTGCCTTTGTGCTTTATAAAAGAGAAGAGATTGTTTACTGCAGTTTCAGAAGATCCACTCCCAATTTGTAGTCCAAGTTCCCACATGCTGACTTTCAATCATTTGCCAAAAGTCTTGCCAGCTCTTCATCTGTCAGCAAAATGGGTGTGTTTCATAAATGGGTGTGTGTTTCACGTCTTCAGCATCCCTGAGAACTTTCAGTGAACCTAGTCATTTCTGTCATCAACTTCTTTGCACCACTGATATGGAAATACACTTTAAGGAACAAAAGTCAGTTTACCCAAAACAAATGATGCATTTTAGCACTTGTAAAGCGTCTCCTGCCTTTTCTCCACTGCCTCCCATGCACTTTTTACATTGTTAACGTAATCACTGATGGATCTCTTCAAACTCAAAGCAATGAAAGGTCTTTAAAAATGCTTCCAGCCCCAGAATTCTCCGCTATCAAGATCCATGTTGACAGAAAGAGTTTTGATCATTTCCAGCCTTCCGGCAAACAGGTCACATATATCATAAATCGGTATTCTTACTTATTCAACAAATATTGACCGAACACCAACAATGTGCCAGGATTTGTCAAGTCTGGCAGAGAATTCAGAAATCGTCTTCAGGGTGGAATAGGGGATGGAGAAAGCCTAGAAACAGCAGAGAAGCAATTCCTAGAGGCACGGGGAGGCTGTGGAGAGAGCAGGGCACTTGCAGGGACTCCCTGGGCTAGAGAAAATGTCTGTGAAAGCACGACACAATGCAGGTTCTGTCTCAAATATTTGAATCTATTCCATCAACACCATTTGGCTGGCAGGAAGTCCCTGCTCTCTGTGGATTTGCTAACAGGAGACACAAACCTCTGACATAATGAAGTGGCAGGAGGCATGCTTTACTCCAGTTTCCCTTGAAGGGAGAGAAGAGTGACTAAAGTCGCTTCCGTTAATCCCAGGGCACACATTTTCGTGTGGGTGCACTCGCTCTTAATGCAATCGTCTCTTAAACCCAATGGGCTTCAGCCAATTCACTGATATTTTCAAACAATAAGAAAAAGGAGGCTCACAGCAAAGTGTGAACACTGGGCTCTTTCTTAGAATGAGACGAAGCCTCATCTCTTGGAAGAGACGCTTTGCTGTTTTCTCACTCTGCTCTGCTCCTTTCTTGTACATTTTTGACACTGTACACAAACAAGCTACAGGTTGAACTCAGTTCCCTTGACCATATTCAGCTACCAGGGAATCTGGAAGAAACTCTAGATTTTAGAAGACAATAATTCAGAAAGTTTGCTTTTAAGGAGAGGCAATGTAATTATCGCTCAGAAGAAAATTTTCATGCAGCCCAAAGATAATTAGCTACAAAACCTAAATGAGCTGAAGTACTTGCTAAATCAACTTTTTGTAACTTAGAAAACAGGATTCTTCAGCAGAGCTCACAACATTGTAATGAAAAAAGCCATCTACTAAGCCTGGCCTGATTGACTTGGTCAAATGGTATATAAATTAAATCCATCTGAAGAATCTGATCTCCAAATGGGATTTTCAATTCCATACGACTGCAGTTTAAAAATGCATGTGAAGTAAGAAAGAGTAAAACCATCCCCCCTCCCCCCTCTTCCCCAAGACTGGCGAACTTGGCAGTCCACATGGAAAATGAGCCAGTTCTTCCCCTGCTGAAAAAATCCATTCAAAATGATTTCATAGCTTTCCTTCCTTATCCTTTGGAATGTGGAAGCCATTTTCCAGTGAGTTTTAAGAAAAAAATTCTGAATTTAACCCTTTGAGAGAAGTGTGTTTTTTATCTTTTTTTATTTCTCTAAGGGTATATAGAATAATGCAATGACATTTTTTTGGATTTTTCTTTTTTTAAGCGCAAATGCTGTAGGCAGAAAGTTGATTTAACCTTATTTAACGAGGACCCAAGGGAAATAGTTGTGCCTAATACAATGCAAAGTTCTATAATTGAACTATTGTGATTCTGCAGCCACCTGCCAGGGAAATATCAACGCAGGTGCGTTACATGATGCAGAAAGCTTTTTTTTTGGCCTTGGTATTGCAGAATTAAATAAGCTAATTCAAAATCACTAGTTGATGCAACCACTATGGAAAACTGTATGCAGTTTCCTCAAAGAAAACTAAAAATAGAATTGTTATATTATCCAGCATTCCCACGCCCAGACAAAACTCTACTTTGAAAAAATACATGCACCCCTATGTTGACAGCAGCACTGTTTACAACAGCCAAGACATGAAAGCAACTCAAGTGTCCACAGACAGATGAGTAGCTATAAAAGATGTGGCACAATTATACGGCGGAATATTCCTCAGTCACTTAAAAGAGTGAGGCAATGTCGTATGCAGCAACAGGGATGGACCTAGGAATGGTCCTATAAGCGAAGTCAGTCAGAAAGAGACAGACAAATGCCATATTGTAGCACTTATATGTGGAATTTAAATATGACCCAAATGAACATATCTACGAAACAGACTCACAGACATAGAGACCAGATTTGCGGTTGCCAAAGAGGAAGGGGAGTGGGGAAAGGACGGAGTGGGAATTTGGGATTAGCAGATGAAAACTATTATATCCAGATTGGATACGACTTCGCTGGCACTGCAGTGCTTAAGATTCCACACTTCCACTGCATGGTGTGCAGGTTTGATCCCTGGTGGAACTAAGATCCTGCCTGCTGTGCAGTGCAGCAAAAAAAAAAAGGGGGGGGGGGATAAACAAAAAGTCCTATTGTATAACACAGGGAACTCTGTTCAGTATCTTGTGATAAGCCATAATGGAAAAGAATATGAAAAAGAATATGTGTGTAACTGAGTTACTTCGCGCTACAGCAGAAACTAAACACAAATTGTAAATAAACTATTCCTCATAAAGCTTTTCTTAAAAAACATCACCAGTTGAAGACTGCTAGCTATTGTAGTCAAGTTGGAGTCTTTCCGGAATGCCTTTCTTCCCTTGTCTATTGCCTATCCTAAGCCAAACTCTATTCCAGGTAGATAAATACATACTTGCTTCTATATACACAAAATATATGTTACAGAAGAGAAACCACAAACCACAAAAAACTTTTGCTTTTTTTTGGCTGCGCTGTGCAGGTTACAGGATCTTAGTTCCCTGACCAGCGATTGAACGTGTGCTACAGCAGTGAGAGCCCTAAGTCTGAGCCACCAGACCACAGGGAATCTTCCCAATCTTTACGTTTATATGGGCTCCTCTGGTGCCCAATGCAGGAGATCCGGGTTCGATCCCTGGGTGGGGAAGATCCCCTAGAGAAGGAAATGACAGCCCACTCCAGTATTCTTGCCTGGAGAATCCCATGGACAGAGGAGCCTGGCGGGCTACAGTCCATGGGGTCAGAAAGAGTCAGACACGACCGAGTGACAAACATGTTCACGTACTTGCGTTTATACAAAGGGTAGCACAGCAAAATATTAAATCTGTGCCTTTTATTTTTTAACTCAATATACATTTGACAAAGACACTAAGTCTGCAACAACATCCAAATAACAAGAATCTAGACACAGACTTTCCATCCGTCACAAAAGTTAACTCAAAATGGATCACAGACCTAAATGTAAAATCAGTTCAGTTGCTCAGTCATGCCTGAGTCTTCGTGACCCCATGGACCACAGCCTGACAGGTCTCCCTGTCCATCACCAACTCCCAGAGTTTACTCAAACTCATGTCCATTGAGTTGGTGATGTCATCCAACCATCTCATCCTCTGTCATCCCCTTCTCTTCCTGCCTTCAATCTTTCCCAGCATCAGGGTCCTTTCAAATGAGTCAGCTCTTTCCAACAGTGTAAAAATTCTAGAAGATAACTTAGAAGAAAACCCAAATAACCATGAGTATGGTGAGTACCTTTTTATTTATTTATTTGGCAGTGCCTTGAAGCTTTAGGGATCTTCCTTCCCTGACCAGGGACCAAAACCACACCCCTGCTGTGAAATTAGGGAGTCTTAACCACCATATTGCCAGTGGATACCTTTTTCAATACAATCCTGTAAACAGGATCCATAAAAGAAAAAGCTGATGAGCTACTTCTCAATAAAATAAAAAACTTCTGCTCAATGAAACACATTGCCAAAAGAATGAAAAAACAAGCCACAGACAGGGAGAAAATATCTGCAAAAGATATCTGTTGATGGACTGTTATCCAAAAAATATGAAGAACTCTTAAAACTTAACAATTAAGTGGGAATCATGAAAATATATTTGGTCTTTGCCCCAGTTCCCGACACAGAATTCCTAAAACTCTAGGGATTTTTTCAGTAATAAGAGTATCTTTTTATTTATAATAAGCACCTTTCACTACAATGAGTTTATGCTAATGAGGGGCTCATAGAGGGGCCCTTACATAACCTAGACCTAAGGGTTAGAGGGTCATAGCTTTCAGCCCTACCCACCAACCTCGGGAGCGGAAGGGAATAAAGAGATTGAGCTGTAGGAGAGTTGATAAAACTATTAAAAGTGCTACGAGGGGAACGTCTTTGGAGGTCCAGTGGCTAAGACTCCCTGATTCCAATGTAGGGAGACCAGGGTTCAATCCCTGGTCAGGGAACTAGATGCCATGTGCCACCATGTAAGAGTCCATACCCTGCAGCTGAAAGATTTCTCATGTGGATTCTATATGCCACCACTAAGACCCAGAGCTGCCAAGTAAATAATAAAAATTAAATAAGTATCTATTTTTAACAGTGCTAGGAGGGTGCTGCCTACAGAGTGGGTGTGGAAGCTTTGTGACTCTTCCTACCCCTACTCTTGACCCTATGAATCCCTCCCTCTGATTGTTCATGAAGTGTATCCTTTCTAATAATGGGGGAACATAATTAAGCATTTTCCTGAGTTTCTTGAGCCACTGTAGCAAATTACTGAACACCAGAGTGGTTCGTGAGAAGCCCTGAATTTGTCATTCATCAGGTAAAAGTGTAGATAGCCTGGATACTTCATCGGCAGTTGGCATCTGAAGAGGGGCAGTCTTTTGAGCCCGAGCCCTTCAACATGTGGGATCTGATGCTAACTCCAGGTAGACAGTGTCAGAATGAATGGAATAGTTGGGTGCCCCACTGGTGTCAGAAAACTGATAATGCTGGAAAAGATACCACATATTTGATGAAAAGACACCATGTAGTTCATGTCTGGAGGGGAAAAGCCTAACAACAACAACAACAACAACAACAAAACACGAACAAACAACCTGATTAAAAATGCACTGGATGGGAATTCCCTGGGGGTCCAGGGGTTAAGACTCAGTGCTTTCGCTACCAGAGCCCTGGGGTTCAAGCTCTGGTCAGGGAACCAAGATCCCACAAGCTATGTGGCATGGCCAACGAAAAAAGAAAAATGGACTGGACTTGAACAGAGAAGATAGACAGATGGCAAGGAAGTTGGCTCCAGAGACCTTCTTTTTCTTTTTTTGCCATGCCACATGGCATGCAGGATCTCAATTACCTGCTCTTGTTGTTCAGTGGCTAAGTTGTGTCCGACTCTTTGTGACCCTATGGACTGCAGCAAGCCAGGCTTCCCTGTTCTTCAGTAGCTCCTGAAGTTTGCTCAAATTCATGTTCATTGAGTCAGTGATGCCATCCAACTATCTCATCCTCTGTCGTCCCCTTCATCTCCTGCCTTCAATCTTTTCCCAGCATCAGGGTCTTCTCCAATGAGTTGGCTCTTTGCATCAGGTGGCCAAAGTACTGGAGCTTCAGCTTCAGCATCAGTCCTTCCAGTGAATATTCAGGGTTGATTTCATTTAGAATTGACTGGTTTTACCTTCTTGGGACAACTGCTGTCAGCAATTCCCTGACCAGGGATCAAATCTGAGCCCCCTTCAGTGACAAATGTGGAGTCTTAACCACTGGACTGCCAGGGAAGTCTCCCCAGAGACCTTCCTCTTAACCATGAGGCCATAAAGGTGAAAGTTAAGTCTCTCAGTCATGTCTGACTCTTTGTGACCCCATGGACTGGAGCCTACTAGGCTCCTCTATCCCTGGAATTTTGCAGGCAAGAGTACTGGAGTGGGTTGCCATTTCCTTCTCCAGCGGATCTTCCTGACCCAGGGATTGAACCCACACCTCTTACGTCTCCTGCATTGGCGGGTGGGTTCTTTACCACTAGCGCCAATAACAACAACAACAACAATAATAATAACCAATCTGTTTACTACTGGTATTTCAAGCTGACCAACTTTCTATTACTCCTTTGCCACACCTTACATTATCTACAAATCTGCATTACTTATGCATCCATTCATCTGATTTTTAGTTGAAGGTAAATAAATCTTGTAATCAGAGCTTCTGGTGAGGGTGATGCATCAGAAATACCATACTGACACATCTCCTTTCGCTCAAAGCAAATAACTTGACATTATAGTTAACCCATGACGTTCTTTTGCAGAGAAACTTATTTTCCTTGGACGTTTAGAAAATGGCACAGTGGCCTCTTTTCATTCCAGCATCTTAAAGTGCTCTCCTCTCATGAAAAGTGCTTAGCAGTACTTTCTCCTCACTCTACCATAAACCACTATTTTTTTTTTCTCTTTTAAAAATGAGTTAATTTTGACTGCACCAGGCCGTAGTTGCAGCACCTGGAATCTCTTAGTTGTGTCATGCAGGATCTAGTTCCCTGACCAGGGATTGAACCGGGGCCCCCTGTCTTGGGAGCACAGAGTCTTTAGCCACCGAACCACCAGGGAAGTCCCTATAAACCACTATTACTTTAATATTTACTGCCATTTGTTACAGAACAGACACTATCCTAAGAGCTAAGTTACAATGATGAACAAAACAGCTATGGTCTCTATACTTAAGGGAGATTTTATTCTATGTGTGAGACAGACATTAATAAATAGTCATCCAAACTTATATTGGGGCTTCCCATGTGGCACAGTGGTAAAGAATCTGCCTGCCAATTCAGGAACAGATTTAATCCCTGGGTCGGGAAGATCCCGTAGAGGAAATGGCAACCTGCTCTGATATTCCTGCCTGGAGAATCCCATGGACAGAGGAGCCTGGCAGGCTACAGTCCATATGGTTGCATAGAGTTGGGCACAAATGAGCACAGCACAGCCTAAATTTATACTGATGAACTGGGATAATTGTTCTGATGGGAAAGTACATTGCTCTGAGAGCCCGTAACAGGGCAGTGGGTTTAGTTCTGATGTGTGTTGAGGGGAGGGTATTGAAAACAAAAATCCCTAAGGAAGTAACATCTGCAGCAAGAGCTGCAGAAAGCAGGGACAGAGGAGGCATACTCAAGGGCCCAAGATGATGACTCTGGGATGCCTGGAGCACTTGTGACTGAGGAGGACAGGTGATAACTGGGCTGAACAAGGACTAGCTATCAGCCAGAGAACACTCAGCACTTTGTGGGACATTAAAGGATTTTGGTTTTTGGTCCAAAACAATGGAAACCCTTAGAAGGATTTTGGGCATTTTTTCACTTCACCTTTTTTTTTTTAATTAAAAAAATGTATGTATGTATTTTTGGCTGTGCTGGTCTTCATTGCTCTCCATGGGCTTTCTCTGCGGTGAGCAGGGGCTACTCCGTTGTAGTGCTCGGGCTTCTCATTGCAGTGGCTTCTCTTGTTGCGGAGCACGGGGTCTGGGCACGTGGGCTTTGGTAGCTGTGGCATAGGGGCTCAACAGTAGTTGCGACTCTTCGGCCCTAGGTGCCCAGGCATCAGTACTTGTGGCACACAGGTTTAGGTGCTCTGCAGTGTGTGGAATCTTCCTGGACCAGGATCTCTGACGTCAATGAAATGTGCATCAATTCATTTCTGACACTATCTATCCGAAGTGAGAGTAAGACCTCACAGATTAAAGGGCTCAGTATCACAAGACTGCTCTTACCTCAGACACCAACTATAATTCCAGGACACTCTTACTACTGAATGACCAACTGTAACTTGTGTTTTTGTTCAGCTGCTCTGTCGTGTCTGACTCTTTGTGATCCCATAGACCACAGCAAGCCAGGTTTCCCTGTCCTTCACTCTCTCTCAGAGTTCACTCAAACTCATGTCCTTTGGACTCCATGATGCCATCCAACCATCTCATCTTCTATCGTCCCCTTTTCCTCCTGCCCTCAATCTTTCCCAGCATCAGGGTCTTTTCCAATGAGTCAGTTCTTCACATCAGGTGGCCAAAGTATTGGAGCTTCAGCTTCAACATCAGTCCTTCCAATGAACACCCAGGACTGATCTCCTTCAGAATGGACTGGTTGGATCTCCTTGCAGTCCAAGGGACTCTCAAGAGTCTTCTCCAACACCATAGTTCAAAAGCATCAATTCTGTATTCAGCCTTCTTTAAGGTCCAACTCTCACACCCACAAATGACTACTGGAGAAACTATAGCTTTGACTAGACAAGACCTTTGTCAGCAAAGTAATGTCTCTGCTTTTTACTATGCTGTCTAGGTTTGCCATAGCTTTTCTTCCAAGGAGCAAATGTTTTTTAATTTCATAGCTGCAGTCACCATCTGCAGTGATTCTGGAGCCCCCAAAAATAAATGAAGTCTCTCACTGTGTCCCCATCTATTTGTCATGAAGTGATGGGACCAGATGCCATGATCTTAGCTTTTTTTTTTCTGGATTTTATTTTTCATTATTTATTTATTTATTTTTATTTTACTTTACAATAATGTATTGGTTTTGCCATACATTGACATGAAATTGTTGAGTTTCAAGCCAGCTTTTTCACTCTCCTCTTTCACCTTCATCAAGAGGCTCTTTAGTTCCTCTTTGCTTTCTGCCATAAGGGTGGTGTCATCTGCATATCTGAGGTTATTGATATTTCTCCTGGCAATCTTGATTCCAGCTTGTGCTTCATCCAGCCCAGCGTTTTGCAAGATGTACTCTGCATATAAGTTAAATATTAGCCTTGGTGCCTCAGCCTGTAAAGAATCTGCCTACAACGCATAAGACCCAAGTTCGATCCCTGGGTTGGGAAGATCCCCTGGAGAAGGAAATGGCAACCCCCTCCAGTATTCTTGCCTGGAAAATCCGATGGACAGAGGAGCCTGTCTACACCCCACAGATTGCAAAAGTCAGACAAGCTACTTAATTATAAACTAGGGGTTCTCATAACCATCTTCTTAGATTTGAGAAGTGGCTATGACTCACAGAGCTCAGGAAAGTGCTTTCCTTGCTGTTGAAAGGTGAAGTTGATGGTCACTCAGTCCTCATGTCTGACTCTTCAACTCCATGGACTATGACCTGCCAAGCTACTCTGTCCATGGAATTTTTCAGACAAGAATACTGAAGCGGGTAGCCATTCCCTTCTCCAAGGGATCTTCCCAACCCAGGGTTCGAACCTGGGTCTTCTGCATTGTGGGCAGATTCTTTAGCATCTGAGCCACCAGGGAAGTTTTCCTGCTATTACTGGTTGGAGCTCAGGAACAGCCAGGGGAAAAGATGAGAAGGGCAGGATATGAGGGAAGGGGCTTAGAGCTTTTGAAACTAGAGGGAAGGGGGCAGGGCTATACAACCTTTGAAAGAATAACTTAGCCTAAGGACCCAAGATAACCTGATTAGAATCAAATGGGGCCAAGATGGCAGATGAGTCAACTTCAATTGGACCTTGATCCTCAGTATAGGCTCACCGTAACACATCAGCAAGCTAAATGACACACCCAGAGTTGCCATGACAGTTCCAAGGCTGACCATCAAAGACCAAAAAGTGGGTGGTAGCCCAATTCCTGGAAATATTCGCCCCTTCCCCAAAATAGTTGGACTAATCCTCCCACTCATTAGCCTATGAAATCACCCAGCCCATAAAAGCTAACCACATGACATTTTGAGGCCACATTCACCCTCTATGACGGCCCACAGTCTGTCTGTGAATGTGTTCCTTCAATGGACATTCTTTTTAAAAAATTCCTTTTTTAATTCATTCTCTATATTCCAGATTTGAAAAGATAATTTTGAGTGTTTCTATAGTAATCCATGACATTAGCATCCTGCTATGTGACAACTTTTTATTTCATGGAGCTCCATGTGAAGGAATCAGTTAATTCTTGGTTTTTTTGTGTGGTTTTTTTTTTAAACATGTTTCTGTGTTTTGGCTGTGCCATGGTTTCCAGGATCTTAGTTCCCCCAACGAGGGACCGAAGCTGGTCCCTGGCAGTTAAAATGTTGAATCCTAACCATTGGACCTTCAGGGAATTCCCAGAAAAGACAATCTTACCACTGCAGAGACTCTAAGGGTTTTAGGAGCTATATGCCAGGGACATAGATGGAACCGAGGGCAGAGACTAAATGTTTCTTCTTCTTCTTACTTGGCCATGTGGCTTTTAGGGTTTCCCTGGTGGCGCCTGCAATGCAGGAGACTGGGGTTCGATACCCGTGTCAGGAAGATCTCTTAGAGAAGGGAATGGCAACCCACTCCAGTATTCTTACTTGGAGAATCCCACGGACAGAGAAGCCTAGTGGGCTACAGTCCATGGGGTCGCAAACAGTCAAACACAACTGAGCGACTAACACATGTGCAGCTTTTGGGATCTTAATATCCTGACCAGGGATCATGTTCCCTACAGTGCAGGCGCAAACCACTAAGGAATTCCCCTAAATCTTTATTATTTATGATACTACAGATTTTAAGTTCCACTTGCAGGATGTGCTCAACTTTCCATTTTTGAAAATATCTCTGCGCACGGTGGAAAGTGGACTGGGAGAGTGATAAAGTGAGTGTTGATGGTGGTTTGATCTGGGAGATGAAGGAAGAATTGAAGAGAAGAGCATACATCTGAAGAATACAAAGACCCAACAGCAGGACTGGGAGGCAGATGTCGGAGGCAAGGCAGGAAGAGCTTGACAGTGATATCTCCTTGGGGTCCGTCTATGCAGCTGGAAGGAGAGTGATGCCAACCATGAGGTCAGACCTGGAGGAGGACTAGGTTTAGAGCGAAGTGTGTGAATTCAGCTTTCAGCACATCGTATTAAAGATGCTTTAGAGACATTCTAGTAGAGATGTCAGACAAGCAGCTGGAGATACTTGCCTGAGAAGGTGATGTGCTTCCAGATATTTCTGTTTGCAGCTCATTCTGAGATCACTTGGGGACAAAATATAAAGTGAGAAAAGCTGGAGGCTGAAACAACGTAGTTCATGAACTTGACCAAATTCTCTTCTTCCACTCATCATTTGGTTTCTCGTAAGTACAGAATCGATGCTTAAAGAATAGAATCTTTTAATATTTTTCAATGATTATTTAGACCTCATCCTGGGCTGGTGAGAAGAGCAAGTAAAACATCAGTTGATACACCTCCTTCCCTTACTCAGTTATACAATTTTCAGGGAGTGGAAAGAAGGCAACACTAAGGATCATTCTTATTTAATTATTTTTGGCTGTGCTGGGCCTCAGCTGCCGCATGGCTTTGCTCTAGCTGCAGCGAGCGGGCTTCTCACTGTGGCTTCTCTGGTTGTGGAGCTCGGGCTCCAGGCTGCATGGGCTTCAAGAGCTGCAGCATGGGGGCTCAGTAGTTGGGGCCCCCGAAACCATTAGAGCACAGGCTCAATAGTTGTGGCACATTGCGCTTAGTGGCCCTGAAGCACGTGGGATCTTCCCAGATCAGGGACTGAACCAATGTCTCCTGCATTGCCAGGCAGATTCTTTACCACTGAGCCACCAGAGAAGCCCCTCTAAGGATCACTTCTTAGTGTCTGGTTGTAGCACAGGACAACAGAACTCTAACCACCATCCTTTACCAAACCTCACTGCCATTTCCTCTGGGAAATCCTTTCCTTGTCCTCCACATCCCACAGGAGAAAAGCTTATCTTTGGATCTCCCCATAAAAAAGATTGAGGGCAGGAGGAGAAGGGGGAGACAGAGGATGAGATGGTTGGATGGCATCACTGATTCAATGGACATGAGTTTGAGCAAGCTCCAATAGATAGTGAAGGACAGGGAAGCCTGGTGTGCTGCAGTTCATGGGGTCGCCAAGAGCTGGACATGACTTAGTGACTGAACAACAACAAATACGGAAGATATACTTTCATGAGAGCAACTCGCGTCATTCCATTAGAGCATCATGCGTTTTTTGTTACTGGTCTGTCACTCTGCAAGACTGTGAGTTCTAGCAGATATGTTGTCAGAATCCATTTTTTTTTTTTTTTGTATCTCTAAAACACTGCTGAGCTCAAAGTAGGAATTGCCCAGCACATTTCTTTTTTAAATCAATAAACTTTAGGGGCTCCCCTGGGGGTCCAGTGGCTGAGACTCCAAACTCCCAATGCAAGGGCTTGGGTTTGATCCCTGGTCAGGGAACTAGATCCCACATGCTGCAACTAAGACATGGCGGAGCCAAATAAAGAAATATTTAAAAATAAATAAATAAGCTGTATTTTTTAGGGCTGTTTCAGGTCCCCAGCAAAATGGAGCAGAAAGTACAGAGTTCCATATTCCTCCATTCCTGCACACACACAGCTTCTCCCACGATCCAGCATCAGTGTGCTGGTGTACTCGATACAGTGGATGAACCTACAATGACGCATCATAATCACCCGAAGTCCATAGTGCATGTCAGGGTTCACTCTTGCTGTTCGAATTTCTACCACTTGGACCAATGCATAATGACACATATCCATCATTGTAGTATCATACAGAATAGTTTCCTGCACAAAAAAATCCTCTGTATTCTTCCTGTCCTTCCCTCTCTCCTAACTCCTGGTAACCAATCATTTTTTTTACTGTCTCCATAGTCTTGCCTTTTTTTCCCTCTCTCTCTTTTTAAATTTTTACAATACTGTGATGGGTTCTGCCATACATCAACATGAATCCGCCACAGGTATACACATGTCCTCTCCTTCCTGAGCCCCCCTCCCACCCCCTCCCCACTCCATCCCTCCAGTCTGTCACAGAGTGCAGACTTTGGGTCCCCTGCATCATACACCAAACTCCCACCAGCTATCTTTTTACATATGGCAATGCGTAAGTTTCAATGCTATTCTCTCAAATCATCCTACCTTCAACCTTCCCCCCAAACTGAGTCCAAGGTCTGTTCTTTACGTCTGTCTCCTTTGCTCCCCTACCTGTAGGACCGCTGGTACCATCTTTTTAGATTCCATATATATGTGTTAATATACGATATTTGTCTTTCTCTCTCTTCCTTGGCAGCTTAGACGGTAAAGAATCTGCCTGCAATGCAGGAGACCCAGGTTTGATCCCTGGATCAGGAAGATCCCCTGGAGAAGGGAATAGCAATCTAATCTAGTATTCTTGCCTGGAGAATTCCATGGACAGAGGATCCTGGCAGGCTATAGTCCATGGGGTCACAGAAGAGTCGTACATGACTGAGAGACTAAACAACAACTTCTAGCTCATTTCACTCTGTATAGTAGGCTTTAGGTTCAACCACCTCATTAGAACTATAGCCTTTTGCCTTTTCTAGAATGCTGTCTAGTTGAAATCATACAGTATGTGGCCTTACCAGAATGGCTTGTTTCATGTAGTTAATATGGTTTTTAAATTCTCCTATGTCTTCTCATGGCTTAATAGCTCATTTCTTTTTAGTGCTGAATAATATTTCATTGTCTGGATGTGCCACAATTTATTTATCCATCTACCTCTTGAAGGACAATTCAGTTGCTTCCAAGTTTCAGCAATTACAAATGAAGCTGCTATAAATATGTGTGCATGCTTTTTGTGTGAACAGAAATTTTCAGTTCATTTGGGTAAATACCAAAGAATGTGACTGCTGGATTGTACAGAAAGATTATATTTAGTTTTCTCAGAAACTACCAAGCCATCTTCCAAAGTGGTTGTACCATTTTGCATTCCCACCAACAATGAATGAGAGTTCTGATAGCACTACCACATACCTATTAGAACAGCCAGTATCTTTTAAAAGTTTTTATCTTTTCCACCTAAATGGACAGATTATATTTACTGGTAAGGAGAGGTGAAGTACCTCAGAACTAAGAATTACTCAGTGATTTCCCTTTTAGGAAAGTCTCAAATACAAACTTCTAAAACTTTGTGAAAATTAGATTAGAAGATGCAGCTTTAATTTATTTAGTCCCAATCAGTTTATAAAAAGCATTTGCTATATTTTCATAAAAAGCATAACTTTGGGAGACTGGGCTTCCCTGGTGGCTCAGATGGTAAAGAGTCTGCCTGCAATGTAGGAGAACTGGGTTCGATTCCTGAGTCAGGAAGATCCCCTGGAGAAGGAAATGACAATCCATTCCAGTCGTCTTTCCTGGGAAATCCCATGGACAGAAGAGCCTGGCAGACTACAGTCCACGGGGTTGGAATGAGTCAGACACAAAGGAGGAACTTCACTTTGGGAGATTAGTAAGAACAAGGAGGAAGTATCAATAATTACTGAGTATACCTACATGCTGATTAGGAGGGAAATCTAAATGAAGAAGTTAATTAAAAATTTAAAGGAACACTTTGAGGAGTTTATTAATATTTGCTGATTAAAATAAATGACACATTAGTGTTACTCTGTATCATTTGGGAAGGAACAGTACATTAGGTCACTCATGGCTGCCTATTTGTAAGATGAGCCCAAGTGGTAAATTATGTCTACAATGCCATCCTTATTCACTTGAAACGCCCTTTAATATCCTACTAAGAAACCTCCTATCCAATTACTTAAGAACACTTCAACTTCATAAATTGGGAGCTGTTTGGACAGGTTGATTCAATTAAGAATATACCAAAAAAAAAAAAAACCCATACAACTATTGTCATAAAATTCTTTAAAATTATGCAAAAGCCACATGATCTTCCTGAGGTAAGACTGCAACACAAACAGAGCTGTTTTATTTCTACTCTGAGTTATTACGTTTAATTGCTTCATTCTTGTGATTGCTTTTCAAAGAGGAGGAATCAATCAAGCTTTCACCAAAAGCAGATACCACTGCATTATGTATGAGGCTGGCAAGGGAAAGACCTGTGACCGAGAAGGAAATCAGGATCTAAACCACTTACAAATGTGAGGCTCTTACGTGTCCAAGTCTCCTTTGTCAAGAGGCAAGCTGACCTTGGACATGAACTTCAACATTAGAAACTTAATGTAAGTTTCTCAAGTTTATTTTTTACGATCTGGCAGGACCTTGTGAAGAGGATGCTACTGATACATGAAAAGAAAATATAGACACACTTTCCCTAGGAGTGTTGAAAATGTTCTGTCTACACTGCCTCTTTCAAATTCCTTGGGAATGTACAGCATTGTTCTCTGAGGTGACACAGCAGGATTAGTGGGTGGTGATAATGGAAGAAAATGTGCCTGTGTTTTGAATCTCCTGTTTCCCTTGGGGGAAGTCTTTGGTCTCCTTGGCATCAAAGTTCAACATGCTGAGTGGGTTGGATTCTTTGTTTAAATGCAATTATTTCACAGCTGTTTGTTGTAAGTGAGATGCTAGGGGTAGAAAAATAACCCTTGTGTTTCTCTCATTTATTTTTTAAAAATTATTATTAATTTACTTTTTGGTTGCACTGGGTCTTCATTGCTACTCATGGCCTTTCTCTAGTTGTGGTGCACGGGTTTCTCATTGCAATGGCTTTCCTTTGATGAAACAATAAAAGATAATTCAATCTTTCATTCCTTCAATGATCTTTCTTTCCACAGCATTTCAATATTCTGTGTGATGAAATGGGAAATATATGTACTTTAAGCCTTTCTGTTGTATACCCAAGTATTAATGGTTGTCTCAGGGAAAAACCCTTGCACGGTTATGAGTTGCAAGCTAAACTAGCTCCTTTTTTCCCCACCCCAGTCTCTAAGGTTTTGTTTTGAAAAGCAGAGACATTACTTTGCCAACAAAGGTCTGTCTAGTCAAGGCTATGGTTTTTCCAGTAGTCATGTATGGATGTGAGAGTTGGACTGTGAAGAAGGCTGAGCGCCGAAGAATTGATGCTTTTGAACTGCGGTGTTGAGGAAGACTCTTGAGAGTCCCTTGGACTGCAAGGAGATCCAACCAGTCCATTCTGAAGGAGATCAGCCCTGGGATTTCTTTGGAAGGAATGATGCTAAAGCTGAAACTCCAGTCCTTTGGCCACCTCATGTGAAGAGCTGACTCACTGGAAAAGACTCTGATGCTGAGAGGGATTGGGGGCAGGAGGAGAAGGGGACGACAGAGGATGAGATGGCTGGATGGCATCACCGACTTGATGAACGTGAGTCTGAGTGAACTCCTGGAGTTGGTGATGGACAGGGAGGCCTGGCGTGCCTTGATTCATGGGGTCGCAAAGAGTCGGACACAACTGAGCGACTGAACTGAACTGAAGGTTTTGGTTTTTACTTGGTTCTGACTGCGCTGGCTCTTCATTGCTGTGCCTGGGCCTTCTCTAGCTGCAGCGAGTGGGGACTGCTCTCTAGTTTCGGTGCACGGCCTTCTCACTCTATGGCTTCTCTTGTTGCAGAGCACAGGCTCTGCAGGATGTGGGATCTTCCCGGACCACAAACGGAACCCATGTCCCCTGCATTGGCAGGTGTTCTTATCCACTGTACCATCAGGGAAATCCTCCCCTCATTTTTGAATCTGTCTACACATTAATGAGTTTGTTTCCTTGCTGTAACAAGGGATCACCACTGGGAACTGCTGAACATTCAGTGATTGATCTGAGATGTACATATAACACAGACATATATATATATATATTTATATATATGTATGTGAAGTGAAGTGAAGTCACTCAGTCGTGTCCAACTCTTTGCGACCCCATAGACTGCAGCCTTCCAGGCTCCTCTTTCCATGGGATTTTCTAGGCAATAGTACTGGAGTGGATTGCTGTTTCCTTCTCCAGGGGACCTTCCCAACCCAGGGCTCGAACCCGGGTCTCCTGCATTGTAGACAGAGGCTTTACCGTCTGAGCCACCAGGGAAGTATAATATTCACAGAGTTTTACAGCCATATTATAACCCATGTTACCTTCCAGGATAGTTTCTGAGCAACTTCTCATATTGAAAGCCTTCTCATCCAAACTGCCAGCAAGACTGGGCTTCATTAATGTGTAATCTGTTTGTCATCTTTGTAGACAAAATGCAACAGGTAGGAGAAACAGCTAGCAAAGACAGGGTATCTGAGTTGGGGTGAAATCTTTGGAGGGAAAACAAGAATTTGGAAGAGAAAGCATCTTTTAAAGGCCTTTTCCTCTAGAAAAGTCTCATTGTCTTCTGGTCTGAAGAGGTTTAGAGATTTGATTCTCTAATCATTATAGTTCCACTGAACCTAGATATCATTAACAAACAACTTAAAAGCCATGTCTCTACAAAAAGGTATTTTTTCCTAAGTCCCTAGTTTCTCTTTTACTAAGAATACTTTTTGTCTATTAAACGGTTGGACTTGGAGCTGGGCTTCCAGAACACACAGCCCTTCTTTTATAGCCCTTGGGAGAATGGAGAGGCGGCCAAGGAACTAGAATTTTTTGAGCATCTCCTTAGTCCCAAGTATAGGACTGGGAAATTCCTCAACTTCCTTTATATACAAAGGGGAAACTTTGGGAAAAGTGAGGGTGTCTGAATATAGGCAGATGGCTGCGTAGACCATAAGCAGGGAACACAGTTTGGTTCATGCCACCACCTCTAGTACCTTCTGAAGAAGTGATTCCCTGGTAGGAAGGGAGAAAAGGAGGGCTCATTGTTATTCAACTAGAGCAGGTAGAGCAGAAAAGCAAAGAAGTTGCGGGTGTCCTCTTGGGCAGTGCTATTAACAACAGAGTGTTCCTCTGTGCCATAACTATGTTTCATGCAGCCATCGTACTCAGCACAATGCCAGAAATATGGTAGATCCTCAAAAGACGGTTCTGGAACTAAATCACATTATCATCCTTTAAAGTATATGTTTAGGGCTTTACTAGTGGTCCAGGAGTCAACACTTCTCAGTTCCACTACTGGGGGCATGGGTTTGATCCCTGACCAGGGAAATTACACATGCCATGTAGTACATCCAAAACAAAACAAAATGAAAAGCAATAATAGTAATAATAATAAACAAAAAACCCCGAAAGCATATGTTCAATGTCATTTTACATTACTGCTGAAAACAGATTTTGGTCATCATCTGAGTCCATTTCCTCAGACAGATAAACACTATTGCTGGATTATAATGACATGAGCAAGGGCTGGGTTGTGAGCTCTCACTGTAAACCCAGTGAAAACTCTATTGTTATTTATATCACATTAACAGCTCAGGATTTGGCTAGTTATCAGTTTTTGCTTTTAACAAAAAAAATTTGTTCTGTATGACTTCTTTTATTGCAGAGCACAGGCTCAGTAGCTTCGAGGTATGTGGGATCTTCCCAAACCAGGGATTGAACCTAATGTCCCCTGCACTGCAAGGCGCACTCTTAATTACTGGACCGCCAGGGAAGCCCTCTAACTCTTTCTTGGCCACACCCTATGGCAGATGGGATCCTGTTCCCAGACCAGTGATTAAACATGTGCCCCTTGCCCTGAGAGCATGGAATTTTAACTAATGGAGCATCAGGGAAGTGCCACTAGTGTCTTAGTCTTAATTAAAAGGTACTAGGAGGAGAGCAAGGCAACCCACTCCAGTATCTTGCCTGGAAAAGCCCATGGATAGAAGAGCCTGGCAGGCTATAGTTCATAGGCTTGCAAAGTTGGACACAACTGAAGCAACTTCAGTTCAGTTCAGTCGCTCAGTCGTGTCCGACTCTTTGCGACCCCATGAATCAAGGCATGCCAGGCCTCCCTGTCCATCACCAACTCCCGGAGTTCAAACTCAAACTCATGTCCATCGAGTCGGTGGTGCCATCCAGCCATCTCATCCTCGGTCGCCCCCTTCTCCTCCTGCCCCCAATCCCTCCCAGCATCAGAGTCTTTTCCAGTGAGTCAACTCTTCGCATGAGATGGCCAAACTACTGGAGTTTCAGCTTTAGCATTATTCCTTCCAAAGAAATCCCAGGGCTGATCTCCTTCAGAATGGACTGGTTGGATCTCCTTGCACTCCAAGGGACTCTCAAGAGTCTTCTCCAACACCACAGTTCAAAAGCATCAATTCTTCGGCGCTCAGCCTTCTTCACAGTCCAACTCTCACATCCATACATGACCACAGGAAAAACCATAGCCTTGACTAGACGGACCTTAGTCGGCAAAGTAATGTCTCTCCTTTTGAATATGCTGTCTAGGCTGATCATAACTTTTCTTCCAAGGAGTAAGCATCTTTTAATTTCATGGCTGCAGTCACTTAACACACACTGTTATTTTATTTATTTTTCTCCATCATGCCAAGAGGCATGTGGGATCTTAGTTCCCCAACCAAGGATCAAACCAATGCCCCCGCACTGGAAGCGTGGAGTCTTCTCCAATGGACCACCAGCGGAGTCCTTCAACCTTCTTGTGTGGACTGGAAAAAGCAAGTGCAATTATCTTGAAGGCTTTGGACAAAGTGACCTACCTGGGCCATGAAGAGATAGGCGAGGGGGGATGTCTCACTTTCCCACTTGAATTTGTTGCTCTTTGAAAGCCAAAGTCAGACTTTTAGAGAGCTAACGCACTTCCTGTTATTCTCTTTTCCTATCTGTGGTGAGAGCCTACATTCCTGTAGCCTTGGGGGTGGGGGGGAGGGTGGACAGAGAGATAAAATTTGATTACTGGGCATACTTGGGAGACACTGCAGACTCAGTTCCAAGCCACAACAATAAAGTGAATATTCCAGACCACAACAATAAAGTGGATATTTCAATAAAATGAGTGACACAATTTTCTTTTTGTTTCTAGTGCACATGAAAGCTATATTTAAACTCTAATGTAGTTCTGTGAAGTGTGCGATAGCATTACATCTAAAAAAAACAGTTCTCAGGCTTCCCAGGTGGCTCAGTGGTAAAGAATCCGCCTGCCAATGCAGCAGACATGGATGCGATTCCTGGTTCGGGATGATCCACATGCCGACAAGCAACTAAGCCCGTGTGCCACAACTACTGAGCCTGTGCTGTGAAGCCCAAGAATCACAACCACTCCAGTCCACACGCCCTAGAGCCTGTCTGTGCTCCACAAGAGAAGCCACCGCAATGAGAAGGCTCAACACTGCCCCTAGAGTAATCCCCCTTTCCCGAAACCAAAGAAAAACCCGTGTGGCCAAAAAGAACCAACAGCCAAAAAATATATAAGTAAAAATTGTTTTAAAAGTGTGCATATCATAATTAAAAATTATTGCTAAAAAAATGCTAAACATCATCTGAGCCTTCAGTGAGTTACATAACAGCAACATCAAAGATCACTGATCACCATCACAAATAGAATAATAGTGAAAATATTTGAAACATTGCAAGAACTACCAAAATGTGACACTGAGATATGAAGTGAGCAAATGCTGTTGGGAAAACAGTGCTGACAGACTTGCTTGATGTGCATCCGGGTTAAGTCGCTTCAGTCACGTCTGACTCTGTGTGACCCTATGGACCATGGCCCGCCAGGCTCCTCTGTCCACGGGATTCTCCTGCCAAGGATACTGGAATGGGCTGCCATTTCCTCCTCCAGGGGATCTTCCCGATTCAGGGACTGAACCTGGGTCTCTCAGGTCTCCTGCATTGGCAGGCATGTTCTTTACCACTAGTGCCACCTGGAGATTGCCCCAAACCCTCAATTTCTCAAAAAAAAAAAAAAAAAAAATCTGCAAAGCACAATAAAGCAAGGCTTAATAAAACAATTTATGCTGGTATTAAAAAACAGCAAACATTTATGACATACTTATTCATTCAGTGACGATTTACTATGTGCAAAGCACTCTGCTAAGTGGTGGGACTACAGCAATGATACACACATCCAGTTACTGACCTCAGCTGTTACTAAGTGCTGTAATAGGGAGATGCTAAAGCTGCGAGAACACACAAGATGAGAGTTTCACTCCACGAGGGGTGACACAATCCAGGAGGGCTTCTAGAAGAATGAGGTCTAAGCTGGCTCAAAGGTAAGCAGGCATTTCTGAGATAAGGGCAGAATGTGCTTGCATGCCTGCAGAGGGATGGTCTCCAGCAGAGGGAATGACCTGTCTTTGCAGTTTATCTGGATCTCTACATTCCATGAAACATAAGCAAGCAGTCAGCTTTGAGGGGACAGGGTTTTCTGGGCTTCCCTGGTGGATCAGACGGTAAAGAATCTGCCTGCAATGCAGGAGACCAGGCTCGATCCCTGGGTTGGGAAGGTTCCCTGAAGAAAGAAATGGTAACCTACACCAGTATTCTTGCCTGGAGAATCCCATTAAACAGAGGAGCCTGGCTGGCTATAGTCCTGGGGTCTCAAGAGTTGGACACAACTGAGCAACTAACATACATACACACACCAGATCCCTACATTCCAAGAACCTTGAGCAAGCAGTTAACTTGGAATGGACTGTGCTTAGTCGCTCAGTTTTGTTCGACTCTTCGCAACTCTATGGAATGTAGCCTGTGAGACTCTGTCCATAGGATTCTCCAGGCAAGAATACTGGAGTGGGTTGCCATTTCCTTCTGCAGGGGATCTTCCCAAGCCAGGATCAAACCCAGGTCTCCTGCACTGCAGGCGGATTCTTTACCGTCTGAGCCAGCAGGGAAGCCCAAGAAGACTTGAGTGGGCTCAAGTTCTCCAGGGGATCTTCCTGATTCAGGAATTGAACTGGGGCCTCTTGCATTGCAGGTGTATTTTTTACCAGCTGGGCTACCAGGGAAGCCCTTTGAGGGGACAGGGTAATGAAAAGATTACGTATCATGTCTCTGAAGCTCTTTTTTTTTTTTTTAATTGTGGTAAAATACACATAAGATAAAATTTACCATTTTAACTATGTTAAAGTGTGCAATTCAGTGGCATTAAGTACATTCACAGTATCTTGAGTAAAAACATCACCACTATCTAGTTATGAAACCTTTTCAACACCCCAAGTCCCGTACCCATGAAGCAGTCATTTCTCAGTTTCCCCACCTCTTTGCAGTCCCTGGTAAATATTAATCTGCTTTCTCTCTTCATATGTATGTGCTCAGTTATGTCTGACTCTCTGTGACCCCTTGGACTGTAGCCCACTGAGCTCCTCTGTCCATGGAATTTTGTCTCCATGGATTTGCCTATTGTAGATAGCTCACATCAACAGATTTATATAATACGTGGCCTTCTTTGACTTAATGTAACGCTTTGAGATTCACTCCTGTGGAAGCATGTATCGGTACTTCATTCCTTTTTATGGCAGAGTGATGTTCCATTGTATGGATATTCCACAACTTGTTTATGTCCACTGATGGGCATTTTGGTTGTTTCCATCCGTTGCCCTAGCAAATAATGCTGCTGTGAACATTTATGTATGTTTCTGTTTGAATGTCAGTTCTTTTGGGTGTATATAAGAATAATCCAGTCATCTTTAATTTATTGAGGATCTATCCAACTGTTTTCTTAGAGGGGCTGCACCATTTAACATTCTCACCAACACTGTGTGAGGGTTCCAATTTCTCCACATCTTGCCAGAGCCATTTGCTTTTTAATCCTAGTTCTACCACTCACCAGTTGTAAAGCCTCGACAAGCAAGGCCTTAGCTTCTCTGGACCCTACTTTCTTCATCTGGAAAACTATGAAACTTATGCTGCCTCCTTTACCAGGTTATTCTGAGGATTAACTTTAGCTAATATGTATACATTTCAGTTAATATGTATAGGGCAGTGTTTGACATGAGTTGGTTGAACCACATGAAATTGTTGATTGACGGTTATCAATGTACAGGATATGTAATTCCATATAACTCAGTCTAGTAGCAAGTAGTTTATAACAATTTGTTTTAATTGGGTAAGGGCCAAATCAACATAGTTTACCTCCTGTCTAAAACCCTTAGGGTCCTCATTAGGGGGTTTCAAATAGGACAGTGATACATGACATACAGAAAATAGATTGAGGGGCTCCCCTGCAGGCCCAGTGGTTTGGACTCTGCTTTCACTGCAGAGGGCATGAGTTCCATCCCTGGTCAGGGAACTAAAATCCCACATTCCCCACGGCATGACCAAAAAAGAAAAAGAAAATAAATTGAAAGTAGAAGGTAATTCTGCATTTGGTTTAAGCTGGTGTAGTAATCCAGGTGGAAAATCACAGCGGCATTGGAGGCTGGAACTAAAACTGAACCAATCCTCTGGGGCCCCTGGGCATGGAAGCCTGTCCTCCATTCTCTTCCCTGGAGGGAACAGAACCTGACCTCCGTGACCTTTTCTGACTTCCAAAGGGCAGTGTCCAGCCATTGCTAAATAAAGGAGGAGCGGCCAAGAAACTGGACTTCCCAGGTGGCGCAGTGGTAAAGAGCTCACCTGCCAATGCAGGAGGCACAACAGACACGGGTTTGATCCCTGGGTTGGGAAAATTCCCTGGAGGACGAAATGGCAATCCACTCCAGGATTCTTGACTGGAAAATCCCACTGATGAGCCTGGTGGGCTACAGTCCATGGGGCTGCCAAGAGTTGGACATGACTGAGTGAGTGAGCATGCACACACAGTCAAGAAATCACCTGAGGCCAGGAACCAGAGAAGTTCATCAAGATTACCCAGACCAGATTAGAGGAGTGCAGGCCCTGCACACACCCTGATCTTAGCAGCAACCCCACCCTTGAACTGTTACCATAAAACTCCCTATCAAACCCTCCCGGGTTGGGACACACAGCTTTTCAGGGCAGGAGCCAGCTGTGTCCCCATTTGCTTGGCAGGCAATAAAGCTATTCTTTTCTGCTTCACCCAAAACTCCTCTGCTCGGTCTAAGTGTATTTAAATACTGCATACAGATGTACCTACTATCCTGATTGCGCTATTTATCATTTCCTCACATATCTGTTTACTTTTACAACATTAGTATCACTTCTTAGCCACCTGATGAGAAGAGCCAACTCATTAGAAAAGACCCTGATGCTGGGAAAGACTGAGGGCAGGAGGAGAAGGGGGTAACAGAGGATGAGATGGTTGGATGGCACCGCTGACTCACTGGGGACATGAATTTGAGCGCCGGGAAGTCTAATGTCTGTGCTGCAGTCCATGGGGTCACAAAGAGGCAGACACGACTGAGTGAACAACAGCAACCATATGTCTTCATATGTGGATCTGTATGTTTTCTTGAGTATTTTAATGCCTCATAGAGGTGAAATCACATCATATGGGTCACTTCTGCCTTCAACGGCTCCTTACCCTTACCTCACTTAAACTCTTATTAGTGTCAAGTGTTCATGCTGAAAGGTGTTGTCCTGGTCCATTTACTTTCCGTGCAGTGGAATCTTTTCATTGCAGGCATAGTCAAGAATGACACAGTTATCTATTCAAAGGGCAAATCCAGTCATGTCAATCTCCTGCTCAAGATGCCTCAGCAGTTTTCTACTGCTTGAAGCTGAGGACTACAATCAAGGTCTGGCTTGATTTCAGGCTCCTTCACTGCCAAAGCCTGTCCTAAGCTTCTGGCTTCTTTCCCTCCTATTAATTAACTCCTACTCACTCTTCAGATCTTAACTCAGATTTACTTCTGTGAGAAAGTCTTCCCCACCATCTCTACCACACCTGTCAGATCACCTCTTACATGCTTTCATAACAATCTTTCCAGAGCCAATAGTTACATGATGAAATTACTGGTCATACTTCCCTACCAAAACTAAGTCTGCAGAGGCCATATGTATTTTTGCTCACAATTACATCTCTAGCAGCCATACTGAGTGCCTGGTACTTGGTAGGTGTCCAACAAACTTGGCTAGATGAACGGGAAAAGAAATATTGGAAATTCTTTTCTGCCTAGTACATATACTTTACTCATTAATTTTCCTGAATTTAAACTTGGGCTTCCCTGGTGGCTCAGATATTAAAGAATCTGCCTGCAATGCAGGTGACCTGGGTTCAATCCCTGGGTCAGGAAGATCCCCTGGAGAAGGAAAGGGCTACCCACTCCAGTATTCTTGCGTGAAGAAGTCCATGGAGACAGAAGCCTGGAGGGCTACAGTCCATGGGGTCACAAAGAGTTGGATACAACTTGTTAAATACTGTTAAACCCATAGACAATGGACTGATCCAGTAAGCCTTTATTCAGCAATTCCTGAATCAGGAATCGTCCAATCTAGCAGATAGAAAGACGCTCCAAAGAACTGTGCAGCATGAGTGATCTTACAGACCAAAGCTAAAAGAATCAAGGAATTATACAAGCATCCTCTAATTGGTTAAAGCAGCAGCACTGCCTTCCTTAGATGGGATAAAGAAAATCTCTAGTTGGGTGATACAACTTGTGCTGAGCAGGCAAGTGCTGACTCGGACAGCTTCCTTTTCTGGGAGAGCTGAGCAGATACACCTAGGTAAGTTTTGGTTTGCTGATGTGGGGTTCAGCATGAGCAATGCCATCTTGGGCCTGTTTTAGATATTATGCCATTACTTATTCCAGGATTTAATTTCAAACCCTGACTGGGTGGCTGGGACTGCATACAGCCTACCTCTGTAAACAACTAGAAAACTGGACGTCCGTGCGAGCTAAGTCGTGTCTTACTCTGTGACATCCCATGGACTGCAGCCCACCAGGCTCCTCTGCCCATGGGATTCTCCAGGCAAGAGTACTGGAGTGGGTTGCCATTTCCTCGTCCAGGGAATCTTTCCGACCCAGGGATGGAACCTGAGTCTCTCATGTCTTCTGCATTGGCAGGCAGGCTCTTTACCACCAGCACTACCTGGGAAGCAAACTAGTGTTTTTGTAACAGGAAGGAAGGGGATAGGGCACAAACTTTAAAAGAATGACATACCTGGAGGACATGACATAAACTGATTAGAACCAAATAATCCAAATAGTCCAAATTCCCCTTGAACTTCAGCCTCAGTGCCTTAATAAATGCTCACTGTAACACATCAGCAAGCTAAGTGACATATCCACCAGCACCATGGCAGTTCCAAGGTGGATCATTAAAGATCAAAAGGTGGGCAGTGGCCCAGTTCCTGGAAATCCCATCTTTTAACTGAAATAGAATAATCCTCCCACTCATTAGCGTATGAAATTGTCCACTCCTGTAAAAACTAAAAAAAACAGCATCCTTATGGCAGAAAGCAGAACTAAAGAGCCTCTTGATGAAAGTGGAAGAGGAGAGTGAAAAAGTTGGCTTAAAACCCAACATGCAGAAAACTAAGATCATGGCATCTAGTCCCATAACTTCATGGCAAATAGATGGAGAAACAATGGAAACAGTTACAGACTTTATTTTCTTGGGCTCCAAAATCACTGCAGATGGTGACTGCTGCCATGAAATTAAAACATACTTGCTCCTTGGAAGAAAAGCTAAGACAAACCTAGACAGCATATTAAAAAGCAAATATTACTTCGCTGACAAAGGCCCGTCTAGTCAAAGCTATGGTTTTTCCAGTAGCTATGTATGGATGTGAGAGTTGGACCATAAAGAAAGCTGAGCACCAAAGAACTGATGCTTTTGAACTGTGGTGTTGAAGAAGATACTTGAGAGTCCCTTGGACAGCAAGGAGATCAAACCAGTTCATCCTAAAGGAAATCAGTCCTGAATATTCATTGGAAGGACTGATGCTGAAGCTCCAATACTTTGGTCACCTGATACAAGTAACTGACTAACTGGAGAAGACCCTGATGCTGGGGAAGATTGAGGGCAGGAGGAGAAGGGAACAACAGAGGATGAAATGGTTGGATGGCATCACCGACTCAATGGACATGAGTTTGAGCAAGCTCCAGGAGTTGGTGATAAACAGGAAAGCCTGGAGTTCTGCAGTTAGTGGGGTCACAAAGAGTCAGAAACGACTGAGCAACTGAACTGAACTATAAAAACGGACAACCTCATATTCCGGGGCTGTTCTTGCCTTCTGAGATGGCCCACACTCTGTCTTGTCAGGAATTAAGATTTTGGGAGGAATATCAACAACCTCAGATATGTAGATGACACCACCCTAATGGCAGAAAGTGAAGAGGAACAAAAGAGTGCCTTGATGAAGGTGAAAGAGGAGAGTGAAGAAGCTGGCTTAAAACTCAACACTCAAAAAATGAAGATCATGGAATCTGGTCCCATCACTTCACAGCAAATAGATATCACTTTGCCAACAAAGGCCCGTCTAGTCAAAGCTATGGTTTTTCCAGTAGTCATGCATGGATCTGAGAGTTGGACTATAAAGAAAGCTGAGCATCAAGAATTGATGCTTTTGAACTGTAGTGCTGGAGAAGACTCTTGAGAATCCCTTGGACTGCACGGAGATAAAACTGATAGGGATAGAATAGGATAGTTATACAAGTAGTTGTAGAAGTCCCAATAGGTTAACCAGATTGAGGAGGAAACATAAGAAACTTTGGGAGGCCATTATTAAGCCAATGATACCTCAAGAAAGCTACTGGAACATTATTCAATGAATCAGGCTTGCTTAATTATAAAACCATAAACAGAACTACAAGATATCCCCCCCAGTGACTAGACAGAAGGTCACCACCCTTGTACTAATAAGAATCCCAGTTTGACCTCATAGGGTCAGACAATTTCCTGCCGTATAATATGAAGGAGGAGCTAATAATGTATGTCTGCATCTACATCTTCCTGAAGAAGGTAGTCTTTTCTCATCCTCTTTTTTCCATTATTAATTGTAGCTCACTCAATCCTCCAGGCAGAGCTTCCTCGCCTGCCCGATTGCGTCTCTTATAAGCGTCCTATACTAATAAATCTACTTCTTGCCTATCACTTTGCCTTTCAAAGAGGATGCAATGATTGGATGGCATCACCGATTCAATGGATGTGAGTTTGAGTAAACCCTTGGAGACTGTGAAGGACAGGGAAGCCTGGCGTCCTGTAGTCTATCGGGTCACAAAGAATGGGACATGAGTGACAGCAAGGGAACAAAAAGCGCAGAAACAAAGGACTGTTATCAGCAAGAGAAGTAACAATAGCAAAGGTAATAAATCAGTTGTAAAGATTCCCAGTTGTATTGCAATGGTAAAGACTAGCCTAAAGCACTGTCTTGAGCTGTTTTTTTGATTTAAATTTCTTCTAAGGCCCTTTGGCTCAGATGGTAAGCAATCTCCCTGCAATGCTGGAAACTTGGGTTTTATCCTTGGGTGAAGAAGAACCCCTGGAGAAGGGAATGGTTACCCAGCCCAGTATTTTTGTAGTCCAATATTCTTGCCTTTAGAATCCCATGGACAGAAGAGCCTGGTGGGTTACAGTCCATGGGGTCATGGACATGATTGAGTTGGACACACTGAGCGACTATTACCAACTTTCAGGCCCTTTAACCACCATATCAACTGGAATCCAAGGGACCAAGATGTTGACTTTTCTGACTCTCAGTGACTTCAATCAACTAAAGTTTGGACTAGACTGCTCAATGAGTTCAGCCATGTCCGACTCTTCCTTACCCCATGTACTGTAGCCCGCCAGGATCCTCTGTCCATGGGGTTTTCCAGGCAAAACTATTGGTGTGGGTTGCCATTTCCTATTCCAGGGGATCTTCCCTGTCCAGGAATCCAGCCAGAGTCCCTAGTGTCTTCCTCATTGCAAGAGGATTCTTGACCTGCTGAGTCAAGGGGGAAGGCCAAATCCCACTATGAATATGCATGAACCCTTAGCTTAAAACTTCCCCAATTTTGCTGTTCAGGGAGACACTGCTTTGGGAAAGATCCTTGGTGTTCTCCCTACTTGCTCCAAGTAATAATAAATCCTTCCCTCTCCCAATTCCGTCTTTAGGCTCAACATCCACCAAGAGGTAAATCCAGTTTTCAGGTAAAAGACATAAATAAACACAAGGAATTTCACCAGCGTTAAAGAGCAATGCATTTCCTAATGACAAAAAAGTCAATTCATTGAGAAGACAAGGCCATCCTCAATATGCACGCACCTCGTATCAAAATTTCAAAATATGCTAAATGAAACCTGACAGAACCAAAGAAACTAGATGGAATCAAAAGGAGAGACAGACAAATTCACAGTCACAATTTTACTTGGAGCTTTCAATGCTGATCTCTCAGCAACTGACAGAACAAAAAGACACAACAACATCTCTAAGGACACAAGGGACATGAAACAATATTATCTTTTCAAGTACCCATGAAACATTTATCAAGACAGATAATATTCTGAGCCATAAACTAAGTCTTAATAAATACAAAATGATTGAAAAACTGTAGAATGTTCCCTTCTACTACAGAATTAAATTGGAAATTAATTGCAAAAGTTATCTGGAAAGCGGCCCAGATATACAGAAATTACACACATCCTCATAACTCACGGGTTACAGAAGTTGCAAAGGAAATTAAAAAATAATTCGAATAAAATACAATCCATCAAACATAGTGAATAAAATGGGTAAACCTCTAGCTAGACTGATTAAGAAGAAAGAAAGGGGATATAGAAACTAATAATATCAGGAATAAAAGAGGGGACATCTCTTGAAGGTATTAAAGGGCTAATAAGGAGGTAGGTAGCATGAACAACTTTATGCCAATCAATAAAATGGGTGAATTCATTGAGGACATAAACTGTTAAAACTATTTCAAGAAACAATAAAAAAATTGGAATAGTCTTATATCTAGTAATTAAATAAAATTTATATTGAAATACCTTTCTGTAAAGAAAAATCCATGTTATACGGATTCACTGGTGAATTCCATTAAACATTTAAGGAAGAAATAATACACAAACTCTTAAAGAAATTAGAGGAGGAAGCTCTTACATGTTACTTTATGAGGTCAAAAACCACATGAAGTCATTACAAGAAAATGGTAGATTAATGTTGTTCCTGAAGGACAGACATAAAAATCCGTAACAAAGCATTAGCAAATTGAATCCCAAAATGGAAATGTAAAGGACCTAAACTAGCCAAAACAATCTTAAAAATGAACAATAGTGGAAAACTTAAACCATTTCATTTTAAAACATAGTAATCCAGGGGCATTCCAGGTGGCGCCAGTGGTAAAGAACCCGACAGCCTATACAGAAGACTTAAGAAGCTCAGGTTTGATCTCTTGGTGGGAAGATCCCCTGGAGGAGGGCATGACAACCCACTCTTGTATTCTTGCCTGGAGAATCCCATGGACAGAGGAGCCTGGCAGGCTATAGTCCATGGGGCAAAGAGTCAGACAGGACTGAAGCGACTTAGCACACACGAACGCATAGTAACTGGGGAAATAACAGAGACATAGACCAATGAGACAGAACAGAGTCTAGAAACAGATGTGTGTGTGTGTACATATATGTACATATACATATATATGCATATATAATACATATAATTACATATACAATTCATAATTGTATTATACATAATTTGTAAAATAATGTATAACATGATATACGTTATATAAACTATGCTTTATATATTTCTTTTTTCAACTGATTTTTGACTGGGTGAAGGCAATTTAATGGGAAAAGTCTTTCCAACAAAAGGTGAACCACGGGATACTACATGAGAAAAGTGAACACTGATCCTTATAAATATTAACTCAAAATAGATTATATAAACAAAAGTAAAAGCTAATAATACGTAAGTTCTAGAAAATATATTGGAGAAAATCATCACAACCCTGGTACAAGCAAAAATTTCTCAGACGAGATACAATCTAATCACCGATTACAGAAAACCAGTGTTGATAAATTGTACTTTAACACTGAAACCTTGTTCTTTGTTGACATTGTAAAGAAAACAGAGACAAACCATAAAACCTAAGAAAATATTTGTAAAACATATATTTAATTTTATATCCAGAATATATGTATTTTAAAATTCAACAGTAAGTAAACAGCCCAATAACAACATGACAAAAAATTGGAATATAGTCTTAACAAAAGAAGACATGTTTGGCCAATAGCACACGAAAACACACTCAATATTCATTAGGAAAAGCAATTTTAAAGTACAGTGAGAAAAAAACAAATAAAAGTACATTAAGGACTTCCCTGGTGGTTCAGTAGATGGGAGTCTCCTGCAAATGCCAGGGGCACGCAGTCAGTCCCTGGTCCGGAAGATTCCACATTCCCCAGAACAACTGAGCCCCTGAGCCATGATTACAGAGCCCACAGTGCTGCAACTACTGAAGCTTGTATGTCCTAGAGCCTGTGCTCTGCAACAACAGAAGCCACTAAAACGAGAAACCCATGAGCAGCAATGCAAGACCCTGTGCATCCCAAAATAAATAAAACATAAGCAAGTGCCTAAAGAAGTACAGTGCAATACCACAATACCCTAAATAGAATCGAGGATGCCCTGATGGCTCAAGGGGTAAAGAATCCACCTGCAATGCAGGAGATGTGGGTTCAGTCCCTGGGTTAGGAAGATCCTCTGGAGGAGGAAACGGTAACCTGCTCTAGTATTCTTGCCTGGGAAATCCCATGGACAGAGGAGCCTAACAGGCTAAAGTCTATGGGGTTGCAAAGAGTCACATGCAACTGAGCATGCATGCAAATATAGAATGGCTAAAACTGACTGATAATACCAGGTGTTAATAAGGATATGGAGCAACTGCAACCCTCAGAGTTGCTGGTAGTTAAGTGGTCTAACCATTATGGAAAACTGTTCACCAGTTTCTTAAAGTTAGACTTACACCACGCACTAGGCTTCCCCGTCCCTGGGATTCTCCAGGCAAGAACACTGGAATGGGTTGCCATTTCCTTCTCCAATACACCCAACCATATGACCTATCAACTCCACTTCTATGTATTTAGCACAAGAAAATGAAAATGTATGTCCACACTTTTTATATCAATGTATACGAAGCTTTACTCATAACAGCAAAGAACCAGAAACAGCTTAAACATCCATCAACAGATGAATGGATATAAAAATTCAGTATATCCATTCAATGGAACATTATTACCCTTAATAAGAAATAAACTAAATATATCTGCAACAGTATGAATGAATTTCAAAAATATTATGCCAGGCCAAAGAAGCCAAACCCCCAAAGCAAACACCGTACGAGTCTTTATACAAAATTCTAGACAAAGCAAACCAATCCACAGGGTCCACAGGGTTAAGAAGTACATCAGTGGTTGCTTGGGGTGGAGGCTGTCAGGGGTGGGTTAGGGGCATGATTTGCCAGGGCACAAAGGAACATTTTGGGATTTATGGTTTTCTTACTATACTTGGGTTTGAATCATTCTAGAAAGTCTTATAGCTAAAGTTTTAAAGTCACTTAGGGGAAGTAGTCCTCGATGGATGGATATGATCTATACCTTGATTGTGGTAAAGGTTATGGGGGGGCATATATATTTGCAAAAAAAAAAATCACCTAACCATACATCTAAAATGGGTGCATTTTATTTTATATAAATTACAGCTTATTGACAGTTCATCTAAAAAATGAAATGGTTAAACAAAAATGCAATTTTCTTGGATACCCTCCAGACTTAGTGAATCAGAAAGCTGAGATGGGAGGGGGACTTCCCTGGTAGTCCAGTGGCTAAGACTCCATGCTCCCAATGCAGGGTGCCGGGGTTCAAGCCCTGATCAGGGAACTGGATGCAACATGCTAAAACTAAAGATTCCCAAGCCACAACAAAGATCAAAGATCCCACATGCCTCAGTTAAGACTCAGCACAGGCAAACAGCTCAAACAGTAAAGAATCGGCCTGCAAAAAAAAAAAAAAAAAAGAATCGGCCTGCAATGCAGGAGACCCAGGTTCAATCCCTGGGTTGGGAAGACCCCCTGGAGAAGGGAATGGCTACCCACTTTGCTATTCTTGCCTGGAGAATTTCATGGACGGAGGAGCCTGGCAGGCTACAGTCTATGGGGTTGGAAAGAGTAGGACATGACTGAGTGACTAACATAGGCAAATAAATACTTATAAATAGCCAGGATGGTCAAGAATTTATGTTAAAACAAAATCCCCAAATGATTCTGGAAAAGGCAATGGCACCCCACTCTAGTACTCTTGCCTGGAAAATCCCATGGACAGAGGAGCCTGGTGGGCTGCAGTCCATGGGGTCACTAAGAGTCGGACACAACTGAGCGACTCCATTTTCACTTTTCACTTTCATGCATTGGAGAAGGAAATGGCAACCCACTCCAGGTTCTTGCCTGGAGAATCCCAGGGACAGGGGAGCCTGGTGGGCTGCCGTCTATGGGGTCACAAAGGGTCGGACATGACGGAAGCGACTTAGCAGCTGCAGCCAAATGATTCTGTCGATCAGCTAGGCTTAAGAAAAGCAGATAGTTTAGGAAACACGGATAGTCAGACTTGTTAAAATCTGACTATAAACAAATATATATAAACTGTATTCCCTGGGTTTCACCAGACCCAAATGAAGCTGCTAAGTGAACACTGTCCTTGGGTGCTCTTGACCAACATTAGTCTCTTACCTTCAACCTGATCCACTTTCTGGTGGTAGGTAGCTTCCACTGCCCCCAGTTCTCATGTTTTTATACAATTATTGACTATTGTTTCCTAGCTTTTACCTTCTCTCTTTTTTTTTTAACCCTGCCACCAGTCTTGTGGAATCTCAGCTCCCTAAACCAAGGATTGAACCCAGGCATTTCAGTGAAACCCTGGAATCCTAACCACTAAACCACCAGGGAACTCCCTAGATTTTACCTTCTTTACTTTTTACTTTTTTCTTTTATAAAAGGAGGTAAAGGAATCATAGCTTATAAACTGTACCCACAAGTATTGTGTGCTGATTCCTTTATTTGGTTGATCCACCGGCATCTTTTGGGAATTGATGGCTAGACTTTGAAAGGAATCACAGCCCTCCCTTGAGTTTTCCAGAAGTGTTACAATCAAAGCCTAAGTGCTTCTTCAGACCTGAGAACTTTTGAACAAGATAGGAGATTTACACAGTACTATCCCAGATTGCTCAGCAGTAAAGAATCCACCTGCAATGTAGGCAACCCTGGTTCGACCCCTGGGTTGGGAAGATCCTCTGGAGGAGGAAATGGCAACCTACTCCAGTATTCTTGCCTGGAAAATCCCATGGACAGAGGAGCCTGGTGGGATACAGCCCATGGGGTCACAAAAGAGTTGGACACGATGTAGCGATAAACAGTAACAACAATTTTTTAAAACAGGGCTAGTTTTGATTTTAAAATGTGACTCTGCAAATCATCTAATACAATGTCTTCAATTACCTCTGAGCTATTCCACCAACAATTAAACAAGCCAAGTCAAAGCTCTGAGGAGAACCTGCAAATTATATTGCTGTCCCTGAGATTTCCTTGGAGATGATCCGTTTACAGTATCAAATTCTACCAGACCAATTTACAAACAAATTTTCCTTGGTATCCTGACCCATGATGTTTCTTTCTGGCATGCTGATCTGTCTTCTTTCAGAATCAGTTTTTCATGATTTTGAGCTGAGCCTGTTTCTGAAATAATTATCACCTGGCTTCACTGACTGAGCTCAAGTGGGGATGTGCTGGAGTTTGTCCTCTTGGAAATGTAAGTGAAATGTAACAGACCACAAAGAGCTGTATTTTCTAAAATGGCTTATTCTCTTTACATTCTTGGCCTTGAATCAATCTTGAAAGTTTCATGGCTAAGATCTGGAGGTCACGTGGCTTCATAAGCCCTCATCAGGTTGATTTTAACTGACTGACTAGTTTATCTCCTATTTCAGGTCCAGTGCGAAGCTCAAAAATGGAAATTTAGGGAGGGTTTCCCTGGTAGTCCAGTGTTTAAGAATCCACCTGCCACTCAGGGGACATGGGTTTGAGCTCTGGTCTTGGAAGGTTCCACCTGCTGTGGAGCAACTAAGTCCACGAACCGTAACTACTAAGCCAGAGCTCTACAGCCTGAGAGTGGGAACTACTGAGTCCACGCACAGCAACTACTGAAGTCCACACGCCCTAGAGCCCGTGCTCCACAAGAGAAGCCACCACAGTGAAAAGCCTGACATGACAACAAAGAGTAGCCCCCACTGGCCACAACTAGAGAAAGCCCAGGAACAGCAATGGAGGCCCAGCCAAAAATAAATTAAATAAACAAATATTTTTAAAAACAAATAAAAACGTGAATCTATTTTCTGTTCCTTATTCTAAAACTAAGGCATGAATGCTTGCCAAGAAAAGTTCAGAGAATGTTGAAGTCTTTAAGGATCCAGAATTAACATATGATACGTATCAGGGTTTTCTGCAAATGTATAGTATATACATGTATTTTTAACACTGAGTCCTATGAAACACACTATTTTATCAACTACCCTTTCCACTAAATATACAGTGAACTGCTTTCATAGATTAACTACAACAAAAGAAACGGCTGCTTACAATGCATTTTCTCTATCTGAACAGTTCAAAGATGGACAGGTAAGTCGTGGGGTACTGCCCTTTGACTCATTCAACACCCACTTCAACTCCATTCTCACTGCCCTCCTTAATTCCAAAAGCTGGAAAAATAAGCACTTCCTTTTCCAGACACCCCTAAGGTTGGCTTCCCTAGTAGTTCAGACGGTAAAGAATCAGCCTGTGATGCAGGAGACACGGTTCGATCCCTGGGTCAGGAATATTCCCTGGAGAAGAGAATGGACAACCACTCCAGTATTCTTGCTTGGAAAATCCCATGCACAGAGAAGCCCGGTTCGCTATATAGTCCATGGAGTCACAAAGAGTCGCAGAGTCGGACACGGCTAAGCGATTAACACTTTTCTGCCTCCCTCCTAGGCTTCCTGCTCCTCACAGGTGGCCCCAGGCACAGCCATCAGGGAGCGGGGAGCCGGGCTCCCTCACAACAACCCCAAGTCTCCAGCCAGCCCCTAGATACTTCTCTGTTGGGCTTCTTAGGGCATGAGATGAATATATAGCGAATAGTGAAGTCGCTCAGTCATGTCCAACTCTTAGTGACCCCATGGACTGCAGCCTACCAGGCTCCTCCGTCCATGGGATTTTCCAGGCAAGAGTACTGGAGTGGGGTGCCATTTCCTTCTCCAGGGGTTCTTCCCGAACCTTGGGATCGAACCCCGGTCTCCCGCATTGTAGGCAGACGCTTTACCGTCTGAGCCACCAGGGAAGTTCTGCCTTAATTTAAACCACTAAAAAAATAAACTGCAAAATGCCTCTGGGTACTCGCTTGGTTATTTTTTCTAAGAAAAACTCGCAGAAGTAGATTAAGGATACGTCTTCAAATACTTTCGAAACATTTTATCAACGGACACCGCCACCAACCCTGAATTGTTACTGACCTGGGTCCTTGAGCTTTTCAGGCAATAGAAACTGACAAGAGGTGAGCCGAGAATTTCAGGCAAGGCTTTCCTGAGGCTCCCGCGGAACCACCAGAGATTGAAAACTAGAAACAGGTGCCGAGGAGAGCGGGCGGGCTCCTTAAATAAGGTGAGGGTAGGGGCAGATCGGTGGGTGGGGCAGAAGGCGTGGCTTAGGTGGTCTGCCCACCCCTTGGTGGTGCTGTGTGCAGGGCTCATGCGCAGTACCCTGTTTTTTTTGCTCCCGGCACTTCGGAAGTGGCCGTTGGTTTGTAGCCTTTTTGTATCTTACTGTTCATAGTTGCCAGGATAGAGGTTATTTTTAGTCCTTTATAGTTTCTTTGTATTCTGTGGCTCGAGGAGGTGGTTACACTCTGCACTTCCGCAAAGGCTCCCAAGGTTCCCAACTATCACATGGTGCAAGCACACTGGTCACAAGCATGCGTGCTCTTTCAAAATGACCAACTTTTTGCAGCCCTATGGACTGCAGCCCACCAGGCTCTTCTATCCATAGAATTCTCCAGGCAAGAATACTGGAGTGGGTTGCCATTCGCTTCTCCAGGGGATCTTCCCGACCCAGGGATCGAACCGAGATCTCCTGCATTGCAGGTAGATTGTTTTACTACTGCACCGCCTGGTAAGCCCTGGGTCCCAAGCCCCAGCCTATCTCTATTTGAGTATAGCCTTTCTCTGCTGTGCATGCGTGCTAAGTCACTTCAGGCATGTCCGATTGTATGCAACCCTATGGACTGTAGCCCTCCAGGATCCTCTGTCCGTGAAATTCTCCAGGCAAGAATACTGGAGTGGATTGCCATGCCCTCCTCCAGGGAATCTTCCCGATCCAGGGATCTAATCCACAGTCACTTAATGTCTTCTGTACTGGCAGGCGGGTTCTTCAGCACTAGTTCCTTAGCACCCCTGGGAAGCCCATCGGCATGTTAAGAATAGTTAACCTGAGATTTGCCGTTTTAAAATTTCCCAGCTTCCGATGTATAGCAAAAACCATCACAATATTGTAATTATCCTCCAACTGAAATAGATTACTTAAGAAAAACCATTGACAAGGCTCTAAAAAGATTTTTTTCCCCAGCTTCATTGAGACAACAGACATAATATCGTATAAGTTTACTTCTTAACAAATTTTGAAATGCACAATGTGGATTATGGATTGCATTATCTTTTTTGGGGGCACCATTTCCAAACTGATAGATGGATAATGCATATGTTTAGTGAATGCCTGTATTCTTTCTTTTGTAAATTTCAGGTTAGATCAGGGAACTAACTTACTGGAAGCAGCCTGCTTCCCGTCTCCTTGCTGGTGGATAGTGTTGGGGGAAACAGCTAGCAGCCAGTTTGTTTGAAATTCCAGCAACTCTATTACATCCCTGTCACTTTCCCATAGGATGTTACGGACATGACCTCCGTTTCAGGCCTGCTCTTTGGCAGTCCAAATGTCTCCACAACCCCAGCACCCTTGGGAAGGACCTTGGTGAGATATGGCTCCAAAAAAAAAAAGAAAAATTTAGGGATCCTTTGAGCATCTGCTACTTTCAAGCATATACTGAACAAGTTTCTGAACAGCTTAAGTTGCTACTTGTCATCCAAAGAGCTGAGTCATTCATCTTCTTATGTTGGGTGGAACCAGACACCCCAACAATCAGAGGATAGCAGTTTCTTACAGGTGACACAAATGTCTGTGCAGAAATCACATGTAGCAAATAATATCATTTGGGTAGATCATGTAATGGATTCTTTCATGGTTGCTACTCCATGTTGTTGTGGAATGACATGTCTATATTTACAAAAAAATTTTTGTAAATTTAACAGAATTATATTTTACTTTTTTTTTTTTAGTTGCATTGCACAGCACGTGAGATCTTAGTTCCCCAACTAAGGATCAAACCCTGCAGCCCCTGGAGGGTAAAGTCTTAACCATTGGACCACCAGGAAAGTCCTATTTAAATATTTTAACTATGTTTTTTGTAATCACCCAAGGCTAATGAGAATAAGGAAGTATGAATTGGGTACGAGGGCTAAAGTAAAAATTCTCAGCCTTTTTACACCTTTTTATGATAGGATGCCAGCTTTCTGAGTCATTTTTCATTAATGATTTGTAGCCTGCAGAGCCCAAGAGGGACTCACAGGCTCTAGATGACTCATAAACACTGAGGCTTCCAGTTCAAGGAGCCGACTGGTGATGATTTGCAAGTATTGACTGCAAGAAGCATCGTCCTTGGGAAGATGGGCTGGTATCTCCTTCCCCTATCAAAGTTTTCAACTTATGCCCTGCGACAGGATTTCTATGGACGATATGTTGTTTTTTCGTTCAGTCACTAAGTTGTTTCCAACTGTTTGCAACCCCATGGACTGTAGCACACCAGGCTCCTCTGTCCTTCACTGTCTCCCAGACTTTGCTCAGATTCATTTTCATGAGTCAGTGATGCTATCTAACTATCCCATCTTCCTCTGCCCTCTTCTCTTTTTAACTACAATCTTTCACAGGATCAGGGTCTTTTCCAATGAGTCTGCTCTTCGTATCAGGTGGCCCAAAGTACTGGAGCTTCAACTTCAGCATCAGTCCTTCCAATTCAGGATTGATCGCCTTTAGAATGGACTGGTTGGATCTCCTTGCAGTCCAAGGATTCTTAAGAGTCTTTTCCAGCACCACAGTTCAAAAGCATCAGTTCTTCAGCACTCAGCCTTCTTTATGATCCAGCTCCCACATCCTTTCTATATGAGTACAGGTGGACAATATAAGGGGTTCTCAAACTTTTGGGTCTCACAATTCTCACATATTAAACAACTATCAAGGACTCTACATAGTTTGTTTTGTGACATATCTTATCGAAATTTATAGCAATAGAAATTAAAGCTGAAACATGTTTGAAATATTTACTTGTTCATCAAAAATTACAGTAATAAACCCACTACATGTTAACATAAATACTTTTTAATTAAAAATTGCTTTGCATTGTAATGCCCTTTTCTATCAGGATTAACAGATAGGTGGATTTTCACATTTCCTTCTGCACTCAAGCTGCTGCTATCACAAGACAGATAGCCTTTGGAAAACGCCACTATTCACTACTGAGAGAATGAAAGTGGAAAAAGGCAAATACCATCTTAGTGGGGGGTGGCAGAGAATGAGATGGTTGGATGGCATCACCGAAATAATGGACATGAGTCTGAGCAAACTGAAGGACATGGTGAAGGACAGGGAAGCCTGTGTGCTGCAGTCTGTGGGGTCACAAGGAGTTGGACACGACAGCAACTGAACAACAACAATCCTAGTGTTATTATGAAAGCAGTTTTGACTGCAAAGATCTTCTGAGAAGGTCCAGGAAACCCTCAGGAGTTCCCAGCCACACCCAACACAACTCTTGTGACCTCCGAATCTCACTGGGTTCAGCCAGTGGGAGCCCTGGCAATAAAACAGAGCCATCGGAAATTTCTTGCCCTACCTCATCTTTGCAGGGTGCATTCACTAAAGCTGGCATTTGTTTCTCAGAGTAAGGCTTCTTTCAAATGACTCTCTTCTATGGGTTCTATCTGCTTCTTCCATTATCCCTTTGGGCCTAGGGATAGAACATCTCTGAGTTGTTACATTATTTGTCTTAGTTTTTCTACACTCTGTGCACACCTTCTTGGAAGGAAAGTTATGACCAACCTGGATAGCATATTGAAGAGCAGAGACATTACTTTGCCAACAAAGGTCTGTCTAGTCAAGGCTATGGTTTTTCCAGTGGTCATGTATGGATGTGAGAGTTGGACTGTGAAGAAAGCTGAGTGCCAAAGAATTGATGCTTTTGAACTGTGGTGTTGAGAAGCCCCTTGAGAGTCCCTTGGACTGCAAGGAGATCCACCCAGTCCATTCTGAAGGAGATCAGCCCTGGGTGTTCTTTGGAAGGAATGATGCTAAAGCTGAAACTCCAGTACTTTGTCCACCTCATGTGAAGAGTTGACTTATTGGAAAAGACTCTGATGCTGGGAGGGATTGGGGGCACGAGGAGAAGGGGACGACAGAGGATGAGATGGCTGGATGACATCACCAACTCAATGGACATGAGTTTGAGTGAACTCTGGGAGTTGGTGATGGACAGGGAGGCCTGGCGTGCCTGCGATTCATGGGGTCGCAAAGAGTCAGACACGACTGAGCGACTGAACTGACTGATGCACACCTTCATAAATAAAAACTGAATTTATCCTGAAGCCCCTTTTTACCACCACATGTAACTCAATGAACAACACAAAAACTCAATGAACACAAAAACAAAAACTCAATGAACAACACAGAACCTTGTTCTATATTGTAAGTTCTCACGGTGTGGTCTCTGGAGTACAGGCATCAGTTATCACCTGGAAACCTGTTAAGAATTAGAATTCACATTTTTGGATCATACTCTGGACAGACAGAATAAGAAATTTTAGGGATGGAGCTCAGCAATTTGTATTTTAACAAGCTTTTCAGGTGATTCTGATACATGATAAACTGTGGCCCAGTCTAAAAGCACTGCTCAAACAAGATGATGAGTAATAGTGCCTTAGTAAATTTAGAAACTGTAACGTTAGATAAAGTTAGCCCTTGATTAATATTAGCTATGGGAATTCCCTGGAGGTTCAGTGGTTAGGACTCGGGGCTTTCACTGCCGTGGTCCAAGTTCAATCTCTGGTCAAGGAACTAAGGTCATGTAAGCTGTATGGCGCAGCCAAAAGAACAAAAACAAAAAAAAATTAAAAGGCTGGTTTGTATAATTAAAAATGGTAGATATATGTACCAAAATAGTACGTAGACTCTGTTGGGTACATTTATAAAAATTGAGATAACAGGTTTATTTTAAAAGTTAATATTCACAGCATGCTAGAAACTGTATTCTTTTTAACTAGTCCAACTGATGAAAAATTGTGGATATCAAACTTAAAATGTACAAAGGGGCACATGATTATTAAAACTACTTTTGTAGTGGACTTCCCTGGTGATTCAGTGGCTAAGGCTCTGCACTTTCAGTGCAGGGGGCCTGGGTTGGATCCCTGGTCAGGGAACTAGATCCCACATGCCACAACTAAGGAGTTCACATGCTGCCACTAAAAAAGAAACAGAAAGATCTGCATGCTGCAATGAAGATGGAAGATCTCAAGTGCCCCAACTAAGACCTGATGCAGCTAAGCGAAATATTAAAAAATAAAAAAAACTTTTGAAAGTATCGAACCAGAGAAATTTGCAGATCTCTTTTCTATGGTTATCTATTTCCTTTTTTTCCCTTTGGCCAAAGATTAAACCTGTCGCCCCCTGCGATGGAAGCTTGGAATCCAACCCACCAAGGAATTCCCAACCTGTTTACTTTTCGACCACCCTATGGCTGTCAACTGTCAAATCACTGGGGATGGGTAAGGTACATGGATGTGATGACTGAGAAACCAGCCCAACTAGCCATGCACTGAACTCTAAAGCTTATTTCCATGGCTGAGAGGTGGCCCTTACGGTAACCCCTAACCCCCCCAACTTGGTGTAATGGCCTTCCCAGTCTGTCTGCCCTCCTTACCACGAGTCTTGGGACTTCCTGAGCTCTCTATGCACCTCTCCTATAAGAGGGGAAAGTTGGGAAAGGTGAGCTTTAGGTCAGATAGAGAGTACTGATTTAGTCCAAGTTTTTAAAGCATATTAATAGTCCCTCTACTATATCCTGTAACAAATACCTGTGTTGATTTACTGTTTGTAAATATATGATTTTCATCTGGCTTTCTGAAACGTTGAAAGCCAGAATGAAGAGTTACAACTACTTTATACTACTTTCTTCAAATTCTCCCTAGCGTCCACATATTCCAGAATAGGACATTTTTTCCTTCTTGCAATAGTTCAAAAAATGTGCTTAGAGTAAACTAAAAGTAACATACCACACACACCAGTCAAACATAAAGACAAACACTGCACAAAAATACCCAAACAGAACCCAAAGAATAAAATCAACTTTCAACCTCAATATACCCATAAAAACTTGACAACAATCTCTGTATCATGACTAAAGGGACATCATCATCCGTTGACTATTATTTCCTTTGAGAAGCCATCTTCAGAAACAGGTAACACATGTAATCATGTTTATATGGACAGACAGAGCTATACATTCTTCTCCCGTTTATACCTCTCTTTTCATTCACCTCCTACATTACAGACTGTATCTATTTGCACTTCATTTTGTGTATTTCTGTTTGGATGAATTCTCATACATGTGCATTTTAAATTAAATCTAAATCTGTTTTAACATAGCATGAAAAAAAAAAAAAAGACTGACCAGCGCCGATTTAGTTTCAACCGTGTTATATAGGAATCCCAAAGCATCACATTTCCTTCTACTGTGGGAACAATATATAGCCTGAACAAAAGGTTATACAGGGAAGGAAATGTAATTGATTTTGAAGAGCGTGAACATCTGCAGAGAATGTGTTGTAAGAGAAAACGATCTCTGAGGGTCCTGCTTATGATGATGAAATGGTTTCTCGTTACCCGGGTCAGAGAAGTAACTGGCTGCCCCCGCCCCCACCCCAAGTCCAATCCCCTAAGTAGAGCGAGATTACAGATGCTAGAAGCTACTTTCTATGACACCAAAACCAACGGAAAGAGGAAGTAGGTACAGAAGACTTGACAAAACTAAATTTGCCCACTGGTGTTGAAAGATCAGAGAAACTTTATTCTGGTGCAGATTTTGTCATTAAGCGTAAAGTGATTGTGGCCAAGTCAGTTTCTCTCTCTCAGCTTCGACACAGGAGAGCTGAGTTGGACGACAGACACAGTTGTTCTGGTGCTGTCTGCAATGAGATTAACAGACTACTTTTTCATTGAGAAGTCTCTTAAAGTCTGACTTTCCATTGCACATGGGAAGAGCAAAAATTCTAACACAAGTCATTTAAGAACATCAACATTTATTTAACATGATAAAAAAGAAATGAGATATGAACATTTGCATTTAAACAATAGTAAGTAGCCTTTAATACTTACATTACGTGTGCTCATTGTATAATATATACACAATGAACATAATTACATTTGTACACAAACTAAGTACTGGATTTGAAAACCTGCTTATTGCTGTACACATCTAGTCCAATGAAGTAGAAGCCCAGTACTTCAAAATACCTACATTTTAAATTGCTTTTTAAGAAAAAGTAAGCGGTAACATTTGTGTTTAAGCTGACAAGAGTGTGGCAGTAACTGCTGACAATGCAATCTGACTGAGAAATAATTATAGCAGGAAACGAGACATACTTCACTTAGCAATAATAAAATGGCACATTTTAAATATATATATAAAATTTTTACAAATCAAGTGTGAAACAAAGCATTGCAGTAGCTGAAATGGGAGGAAGAAGAAAAAAAAGGAAAACAAGCTTCACTGGAAATAATAACTAAATTTTCTGTACTGAAAAATGAAAAGAAATATAAATCCACCCAGACTTTAGAAACATCAAAACCTGGAGATCAGCAACTACGTAAGCTCTGGCTGTAGACTGCACACTAAAAAGCACCTTTACTTATGTGCTTTGAAATCATAGCAGCAAGCTGGTGTCAGAGTAATAACCTTGAGATTACATTACAGAACCTTGAGTGTACATATGGGCCATTAAAGCTGTTTTGGAATAAACATTTTCCAGAAGTGATAAAACGATGCTCTGTGGCCAAAAGCATCAGAACTATGAATTTCATAGATTTAAAATATACTGTACAATATCTTCTCACATTGCCAAAGGTCCATGTCCTCAGCTCTGAATGGTTTCAACAGAAGTCAGTATAGCTGAAAAATACAGAGAAGGAAAATTACTTTGACATCTGCCAAGTTAATGAATGACCCTTTCCTAAAGTAACTGAGGGTGACATTCTCTAACAAAAGAACTGACAAGCATGGCCACGAAAATCCTAAAACATAATAACCATTGAAGGACATCTTCTCTTCATTTCCATAAGCTTAATTCACAAAGCAAAGAAACATAATGCAGTTAAATTGCAATTCAGATGGAAAAAAAGGACCCAAACTTCTGGCTGAATCCAAAAGACTGACAAAATGAGCCAGATCTGCATGACTTTACTAAAATATGTAGTATTATATTAAGCTGCCTACATAGTGGTGTGTCTGTCTTGCGTGAAACCTCCATAACTCTTGCCAAAAAAAGTTCAGGAAAATGATACATGCGCAACGAGAAGATGGACTGTAAAATAACGCAAGCATGAATGCCACTGGTTGGCCGTGATGACTGCATGCCACAAGGTTAGAAAATATCCAGCAAACCCTGGATCTCATGCCAGCAGGCAATGCCAATGGTTCTTGGGACAAAAGTAAAACAAAACAAAATCCAATAATAACAACTTAAGGAACCTGGCCATGTATTCGAGTTTTAACTGTGAACATTCCTAACTGTCATAATGGTCTTGAGTACAGTGAGTTGTAACTTGTTTATTGAACCAAAAGATAATGAGAGTGGCTCTTAGAGTACATGTCACCACCAAGATAGACAGAGGCCATTGATCAATTCTTTGCACAGGAGGCATCAAGGGAACATGATGTTTATTATCCCTGTGTTTGGTGTTATTCTGTCACTAGTGGCAACTGCCACTTCTGAATGTATTTAAAGTTTAAATGTACAAGTGACAGAGCAAAGACACAGGTAAGACTGTAACAAATAACCCCAGAAAGGACGATAATCCTGCAGAGATCCAAATGACAACAAAGCAAGCCTCTTCTGGGTTCCAGATAGACATGATCTCAAATAAAAGTTCTAGATACACGACTGCTGCTGCTAAGTCGCTTCAGTGGTGTCTGACTCTGTGCGACCCCAGAGACGGCAGCCCACCAGGCTCCTCCGCCCATGGGATTTTCCAGGCAAGAGTACTGGAGTGGGATGCCATTGCCTTCTGTTAAACATAAATCCTCTGGCTGAAAAAAAGGGACATAGGTTACAGCTTCTACCAAAAAAGGTGTGAATGGAAGTAGATTCTAGAAAATGTGAGCACTACTGGATGAAAACCTGAGTCAAGTTAGTGTCTGTAGGCATTGATTTTGAGAATCCAAAAATCAAAGAACATGTTTATAATTATGCTCAAAAAATCTGTAGGTGTTTTCATAGCTTTAACGGTTTAACAGAAATAGGTGGTAATCCTAAGGCACTAAACATTAGAAGATCTGGCAGATACTGAGAGAAAACAAAGTGCAGAAAAAGGCATAAAATGCTCACTCTATACCTCACAGTTTTTCTGAAAAGTAAAGTACGTGAGTACAAAATTGCTGTAAAATGTACCAGCTGTTGATAAAGTTTAAAAGTAAGACTTCAGGGGGCTTCCCTGGTGGCTCATGGGTAAAGACTCCACCTGCCAATGCAGGAGACACGGGTTAGATCCCTCATCCAGGGAAGATCCCACATGCTGTGAGAACAGCTGAGCCTGAGCTCTAGGGCCTGGGAGCTCCAACTACTGGAGCCTGGGTGCCCTAGAGCCTCTGCTCTGGGACGAGAGAAGCCACCACAACAAGAAGTCCACGCACCACAGCCACAGAGCAGACTCCACTTGCTGGAACTAGAGAAAAGCCGCACAGCAACAAAGATCCAGCACAGCCAGAAATAAAGGCATGAAATTAAGGGGGAAAAAAAGGACCTTAGAAAATTATTCTCAGTTCTAAATTGTGGTCAAAGGAATACTGGGTGAGAAAGGGCCCTTCTCCCTGTGCCCACTAGTGGCTTTTATATAACTACTTTACTGACTTAAAAGTATTCAGAAATAATTTCTGATGGATCTCAAAAGATTTTCGATTCCATATCTAGTTGGCTGTACCATGACCTTCTCTTTATCCTTAAAAATAATTAGCAAACTCTCAGTATGGAAGATACCTCACCCTGACTGTAAAAAAAAAAATTTCTGGATCAAAATGTAATGACTTGAACAGAATTCTCAGACCCGACTATGGAAAGAACCATGAGCTGGGAACACAGCTGCAAAACACCAGGAGGCCTGTCCTGGCACAGGCCCTTCCCTCCGGGTCTGGCTGTTTTTACAGACAATGAAAGAAGAGACACGAGAAAATGTGGTCACGGAGCGCATCACCGAAGGGCCGCTGCTGCAAAGTTTTATTGCCCACGGTTTAAGCGCTTGGTGTACTTGCCCTGCCAACCATCACTAATACACAGGACAGAATTCATTGCAGGTTTTGGCCACTCAAACAACAGAGGAATAAAAGTCAAGTTGAAAACTTGAACGGTAAACCACAGAATCGAAAGGAAATGACGTACTTGTGAGACTACACACACATGAAGTGGGAGCCTTCTGTGAGCTGCGGCTGCGCGGACGGGACGGGTGACGCGGAGGAGTCGGGAGACGGAGGCAGGCTTTGCGCTGGAACACACGGAGAAAATGGGACAAGGTCAAAGCCCCGCAGACACCTCTGGAGCAGAAAATTCTGACGCTGTGGTCCCAGCACAATAAGAACATGTGTCGGGAAGGAATTATTAGCTGCATTTTGCTTCTGCGTTTTCGCTATTCTGACAGCTAAATTATTCAGGATGAAATGTCTCTTGAAGACAGTTTAAAAATTCTTCCTTGTACACCTTAAACTTATATAATGTTATATGAGCATTATATTGCAGTGAAACTGGAAAAAATTAAGAATTCTCTCTCCTTTCTAAGTTTTTTTGTTTCAAGGTTAATTTTCAGATGTCTTTAGTGACTTAACCCTTTCTCACTTTAAAAGGCTTTTCTAGTTCCACGCAGCTAAATATTACAGATGGTTTAAGTGTTGGGGTTTAAATACACCCACCATAGTCCTTTGGGCTTCTCTGATGGCACAGTGGTAAAGAATCCGGCTGCCAGTGCAAGAGACCCAAGATTCAATCCCTGGGTTGGGAAGACCCCTGGAGTAGGAAATGGTAACCCACTCCAGTATTCTTGCCTGGAAAATCCCACGGACAGAGGAGCCTAGCAGACTACAGTCTATGGGGTTGCAAAGAGTGGGACAGGCCTGAGCGCGCACGCGCACACACACACACCCCACCCTTTAACCCAGACCTGCTGTACGAATAACCTGATGTGACCAATGATAATCTTATGTAAAAAATGAGAATGCCCATGCACATTGCCTTGAAAGTGATAAGAGACAAGGAAAAGACGGTGCTTCACATTGGTTACAAAGGAACATGGCTGATAATATACATTTCCATGTTACAAGTATATAAGATACAGAAAATGCTCTTAAGAACAGTCCTAGGTAATTGAATTTCATTGTGCTTACCCTTCTGCAAAAAGACTAGGGGTGGGGGGTGGGAGGTGGAGAAGGGAAATAGATTTTGCTTATGGGCTATGAGAAGGAAAGCTGATGATTTATACTAGTGGTATCATTCTCCTACACCCTTCCCTTGCCAAAAATCATTAAAAAAGAAAAAAGATTTTGAAGAATCTAGAAAGTATAAAAGAATAGCATAGACAAAAATGTATTTTTCTTTCACATGCTATACAGTTCATGATCTTTTACTATCAGAGAAAAACCCAGATGTGGATTATGGTAGGAGCTAAGTAAGTAAATCCATTATACTATTAATAGTTTAGATATTCAATCTTCCACAGTTCCCAGAGGGGGAGAGGTTTATGAATACTCTAGGAATGCAATGTCAGAGAAATAGGTAGGATTTCCAAGTTGTAAAAAGTTTAAGGTACATGTTAAGGTTAAGATCAAAAAAACAAACAAAAGAAGGAAGTGACATCCAAGCCGGAGAGAGAGGGCAGCTCTAGTTGCTGAGACAGGACTGGCCCTGGATCCTGAGTAGCAGCAGTCTTCCTGACCATGCAGGGGTGGGAAGGCGAAGACCTCTCAGTCTCTAGCTGATGTCCCCGAGTGGCCCCCTTGCTAGAGTCTCCACACAGCAAATAAATTCAGAGGTTCAGAGGAAGCACCGGTGAGAAAACTAGGAAACGTGTAATATCTACCTGCCATTGTCTGATTTCCTCTAGAAGCCTCAGGAGTTAGTTCGTAAGAAAGAACATTTTCTTCCTGCTCATGAATATTGTCCTTTGTATCTTCTGCAGGGGGGCCTTCTGGTTTATGATTTGGGATCTGTGACTCCTCTTGAGGGCTAATGAAAATAGAAAGGGATTTTAAAATTTGTTATTTTTTAATCTATTTTTATTATTATTATTATTATGGCTGCAGGGTATGTGGAATCCCAGTTTCCCAACCAGGGACTGAACCCACGCCCCCTGTGTTGAAAGTGTGGAGTCTTAACCACTGAATTGCCAGGGAGGTCCCCCAAATTTGTTACATCAGAATGCAATTTTTTTCTTCCAACTGTTATGAAAAATCTTTACAGAAACGATGCAACCATCTATATTGCACAACTGCTAACATTTTGCTCAAAGTTTTTTTTAAATCCACATATTGTCAGTTTTGTTTCATTCTAAGCCCTCAGCCTGCTCCTCCCCAAATTATTTTTAAGCAGATTAAGGACCTATCACTCAATCTGTAAATACCATCAGATACCCAGTCAGTGTTCAAATGATCTCAACTGCTTTATAACGTCATCTTAAGAGTTACTTGTTTAAATCAGGATCCAAACAAAGTCTGACTATATTTGCCTGACAAGTCCCTTAATGTCTACTTTAATCTAAAACACACCACCCCAAGGCTTCCCAGCTGGCTCAGTGGTGAAGAACCTGCCTGCTAATGCAGGAGACATGGGTTCAATCCCTGATCCAGGGAGATCCCACATGCCTCGGGGCAACTAAGCCTGTGTACCACAACTGCTGAGCCCACAAGCCTAGAACCTGTGCTCCCTAACGAGAGAAGTCACTGCAGTAAGAAGCTCGAAGTAAGAAGTAAGAAGTCACTGCAGTAGGAACCCTGCCCAAAGCAGCTAGAGCCAGCCCCAGGGCAGCAGTGAAGACCCAGTGCAGCCAAAGATAAGTAAGTAAATAAAACAAAACACAAACTAAAAGACCCCAGATTCACTTCTGCTATTCATTTCAGAGATAAAGGCACTCCTATGACATGAAATCACAGTATTTCTCTTTTCTAGCATTGCGAATGTTTTTATGGAGGGTGAGATTGAGGATATGCATTTTAAAAGGCTAGTTAACAAATGCAGTTAAAAAATAAACAGAAAATCACTATAATTTTTGGAATGCTTATCAGACAGCTTAGACAGCTGATCAACATCTGTCATTATACGGTAAGGTGCTTACTTTGCTACAGCTTGTGTGCCTAGAGATAGTTAGGAAGTTTGAGATCAATATGTACACACTGCTATATTTAAAACGGATTACCAACAAAGTACTACTGAATAGCACAGGGAACTCTGCTCAATGTTATGTGGCAGCCTGGATGGGAGGGGAGTCTGGGGGAGAATGGATACACATATATGTCTGGCTGAGTCCCTTTGCTGTCCACCTGGAATTATCACAATACTGTTAAACGGCTATACTGCAGTATAAAATAAAAAGCTAAAAAAAATTTTTTAAGGTATTTATTGATCACTTCCTAGGTGTTTAGCACAGAGTTAAGTGCTGCACATTTATTTTCTTGTTTAATCCTGACAACACACTTGTGAAATGGTTACTACTATTACCCTCATTTTTACAGGTGAGATACTCGAATTTAAGAAGGTTATGTAACTTGCTTAAGATCCTACAGCTTGTAAGTAAATATTACGGGAGTGGCATCTAAGACCTCTGACCATAAAGTTTACCATTTTTAAGCAGGTGAATTTAATTTAGCGGATGATCCCTTTGTTTGCTTGTTTTCTCTAATTATTACCTGTATGGCACATGTTCAGGCATCTCTTTTTTGTCTCCTTCTTTATCCATCACTTCCTCAGAATTCACTCCATTTGGCTCAGGTGTGAAAAGTGTTTCAGAAAAAACATTTTCAGTTTTTTTAAACTATGGAAGAAGGAAAAATTTATTTTTTCAAATGATTTTTTTTTTTACCATATTTGCTATATGAGCAAATTATCTAGAATGATTCCCAAATAAAAGCTTATTAAACACTATACCATATCAAATATTTACTGAAATATATTTTAGAATCAAGTATATTAAAAACAGTGACATCCTTTCCTACATCAGAAGGACAAAAAGTACACTGCCATTACTAGCTGCTTTGGGATTAAAGATTCTTTAATTGGGGCAATGGTAATTTATTCCAGCCTCAACTGATCATGTTTTAAGTTTTCAATTAACCCAGTTTTTTACATGGCTGAACATATATATTGATCAAATTACATGAAACCTATCATTTCACTGAGATCAGCATCCTCTGTGACAGAATGCCACACAAAACGATCTTCAACCTTCCCACCTGATCTCATCTTAAAAAATCTATCCCTTTGGAATCTGTGTCCTAAAATAATCTTGCTACCTCTTCGCTGAAATCCGTATTTTGAGGTTCAGCTTCTTTTAGTTGAACAGTGTCTGTGGAAGGAGTGTCGTGGTTTGGCTTCATGTCATTTTCTCTGATGACAGTGTCCAGTTCCTTAGAGTTATCATCCTTTCTTCGAGCCTGTTCAACAGATAGACAGTACTTTTAGATTCATACTATACAGGTATGTGTAGTTTCTAGATAGTACCTGCTAATTTTTTAAGTTGGCCCTTCATTTGCAAGGTTTCCTTATGAGAAACAACAGTAGCATCTTATATATATTAATCATCTATTTGGTAATGTGTAGAATGTACAGTTACTCAACTGTTAACCTCTCCTAGAAACGCCTTCTCTCCAACTATGCTAAGAGATTTCCATGATGACAGGAAGGCACTTTCAGTTAGTCCACATCAACAAACAGGGATCGACCGACTGAAGCCTCTGGAAAGGTTCACTGGTCTGCTCTGATTTATGAATCAGGATAACCAACAAACAAATAATAAGAGACGGAATGGTGTCTCTTTATAAGACTGAAGTTAAAATGTGCTGCATAGTACAAGTTTTATTCTGAAGCTCTCCCCTGCTACAATTTAGGTCATGCTAAATTAGGATACAGAGTACTGCACATTTTATTGGGAGGGGAATTGGGGACTATCTTACATGGCATTTTACATTTGTTGAAAGCAAATTTTATCTTCTTAGTATTTCTGTGACATATTCTTAGTATTTCTGTGACAGGACAGGTTATGTCTTTATTGATTTAGAGTAGAGGAGATTAAGTTCACAATAGGAGGGCAGCCAACAAGTAATTTAGCTAAGGTTTTTTGATCCCAGGGCTATTTCCATTTTACCAAGCTGTCTTGGCATATCATAAGAGTTAAATAATATAACTATCTATGTTGCCAATATTTAAAAACCCATCTACCATGTAGCTCTGTGATTCTAAGATTCAATCAATACTAGATTTACCCACAAGAATGAGTAAAAGCAACTGATATATATACCTGGGTAATCCTGAATGGATTATCCCTTAAATTTGAAGGACTTGGTAAGGGGGACTGGTCTAAAGCACCAATAAGATTTAATCCTTTTTTCTTTTCCCTTAAGCATGCTTGTTGATGCCTCCTGATTCTTTCCATTTGCTCTTCCACAGTCATCCTAGGTCGAGTGCTTTCAGCCAAACAGAGCTGTTCCACTGCACTTCTTGGTCGTTCCTTTAAATTGAAAATAAACAGATGAATCCTGAATACAGGACACAAGTATGTTAAAATAAAAAAACGTTTTAAATGGACTTCCCTGGTGGCACAGTGGATATGAACCTGCTTACTAATGCAGGGGACATGGTTCAATCCTTGGTCTGGGAAGATCCCACATGCCACAGAACAACTGTGCCACAAAAGTCTTTGCTCTAAAGTCCTCGAGCTGCAACTACTAAAGCATGCAGGCCGCACAACCCAGGCTCCACAACAAGAGGCCACCACAATGAAAAGCCCACACACAATGAGTAGCTCCCTATCGCCACAACTAGAGAAAAGCCCTTGAAAAAAGAAGCAATGAAGATGCAGCACAAAAATAAACATAATATTTTTAATTTAAAAAAAGTGTTTTAAAATGCATTAATTTTGTTGGCAAAACCAAAAGTGGCAGGTTTAGATGTCATTTACATAACACCAGAAAAGCAGATTACTTTACGAGTACACTGATGCATGATCAGTGATGGAAAGTGAGAGAGGTGGGAGGTAGGAGGAAGGCAAGAAAAGAGGAACTTAAGGAAGGTATTTGCTCGTTTAAAAAAAACAAAAACGGTATGGTATGAAGCTCTGAAGTGACCCTACCTCACAGCCCTAAAATGGGAAATTGTATAAAACTCAAGAGAAAAAAGAGGCATGGCTTCAAAATATCAGTAATTTTTTTTTCCTTTGTTGCACAAGATTTTCATTATGGGATGTGGGTTCTAGTTCCCTGACCAGGGATCAAACCTGGGCCCCCTGCACTGGGAGACTGAAGTCTTAGCCAATGGACCACCAGGGAAGTCCCTCAGTAATTTCTTTTATTATACTAAAAAATGTAATGTTTCAAGTCACACATTATTTTTTTACTGTGAAAAGACTGGTAGAGAAGACATTCTTAGCTTATGAGCAATAATAAAACTAAGGAAGAAGTTATTTTCTATAAATCAGATGGCTATATTTTATATATATATCTATATATATATCTACATATAGATATATAGATATATATACATTTACGTGGTTCACTTTTATGGTTTACTGAATGGTTTAAAAACATCAGTCACATTAAACAACCAGTTTTTACTTCTCACTTTCTTACTAAGTACACCAATAACTGTCATAAGGATATTTTACCTTATTTGATATAACAGAAACTTTAGATATTAAACATGTATGGACATCACCAGATGGTCAACAACAAAATAAGACTGATTATACTCTTTACAGCCAAAGATAGAGAAGCTCTATACAGTCAGCAAAAACAAGACCGAGAGCTGACTGTGGCTCAGATCATGAACTCCTTATTGTCAAATTCAGATTGAAATCGAAAAAAGTGGGAAAAACCACTAGACCATTCAGGTATGACCTAAATCAAATCCCTGATGATTATACAGTGGAAGTGAGAAACAGATTTAAGGGACTAGATCTGATAGACAGACTGCCTGATGAACTATGGATGGAGGTTTGTGACATTATACAGGAGGCAGGGATCAAGACCATCCCCAAGAAAAAGAAATGCAAAAAAGCAAAACGGCTGTCTGAGGAGGACTTACAAATAGCTGTGAAAAGAAGAAAAGCGAAAAACAAAGGAAAAAGGAAAATATATCCATTTGAATGCAGAGTTCCAAAGAATAGCAAGGAGTGATAAGAAAGCCTTCCTTATTGATTAATGCAAAGAAAGAGGAAAACAAGAGAATGGGAAAGACTAGAGATCTCTTCAAGAAAATAAGAGACACCAAGGGAATATTTCATGCAAAGATGGGCTCTATAAAGGACAGGAATGGTATGGACCTGACAGAAGCAGAAGATATTAAGAAAAAGTGGCAAGAATACATAGAAGAACTGTACAAAAAAGATCTTCACGACCCAGTTAACCACGATGGTGTGATCACTCATCTAGAGCCAGACATCCTGGAATGTGAAATCCAGTGGGCCTTAGGAAGCATCATTATGAACAAAGCTAGTGGAGGTGATAGAATCCCAGTTGAGCTATTTCAAATCCTGAAAGATGATGCTATGAAAGTGCTGCACTTAATATGTCAGCAAATTTGGAAAACTCAGTAGTGGCCAAGGACTGGGAAAGGTCAGTTTTCATTCCAATCCCAAAGAAAGGCAATGCCAAAGAAGGCTCAAACTACTGCACAACTGCACTCATCTCTTACGCTAGTAAAGTAATGCTCAAAATTTTCCAAGCCAGGCTTCAATAATACGTGAACTGTGAACTTCCAAAGTTCAGATTGGTTTTAGAAAAGGCAGAGGAAGAGATCAAATTGCCAATATTTGCTGGATCATCGAAAAAGCAAGAGAGTTCCAGAAAAACATCTACTTCTGCTTTATTGACTATGCCAAAGCCTTTGACTGTGTGGGTCACAATAAACTGTGGAAAATTCTTCAAGAGATGGGAATACCAGACCACCTGACCTGCCTCTTGAGAAACCTGTATGCAGGTCAGGAAGCAACAGTTAGAACTGGACATGGAACAACAGACTGGTTCCAAATAGGGAAAGGAGTACGTCAGCAAATAGGAAAAAGCTGTATATTTTCACCCTGCTTATTTAGCTTCTATGCAGAGTACATCATGAGAAACGCTGGGCTGGAGGAAGCACAAGCTGGAATCAAGATTTCCAGGAGAAATATCAATAACCTCAGATATGCAGATGACACCACCATTATGGCAGAAAGTGAAGACGAACTAAAGAGCCTCTTGATGAAAGTGAAAGAGGAGAGTGAAAAAGTTGGCTTAAAGCTCAACATTCAGAAAACTAAGATCATGGCATCTGGTCCAATCACTTCATGGCGAATAGACAGGCAAACAGTGCCTGACTCTATTTTTTTAGGCTCCAAAATCACTGCAGATGGTGATTGCAGCCATGGAATGAAAAGACGCTTACTCTTTGGAAAGAAACTTATGACCAACCTAGACAGCATATTCAAAAGCAGAGACATTACTTTGTCAACAAAGGTCCATCTAGTCAAGAATATGGTTTTTCCAGTGGTCATGTATGGATGTGAGAGTTGGAGTATAAATAAAGCTGAGTGTCGAATAATTGATGCTTTTGAACTGAGGTGTTGGAGAAGACTCTTGAGAGTCCCTTGGACTGCAAGGAGATCCAACCAGTCCATTCTGAAGGAGATCAGTCTGGGGTGTTCATTGGAAGGACTGATGTTGAAGCTGAAACTCCAATACTTTGGTCACCTGATGCGAAGAGCTGACTCATTGGAAAAGACCCTGATGTTGGAAAAGACTGAAGACAGGAGGAGAAGGGGACAACAGAGGATGAGATAGTTAGATGGCATCACTGACTCAATGGACAAGAGTTTGGGTAAACTCCGAGAGTTTGTGACAGACAGGGAGGCCTGGCATGCTGCGGTTCATGGGGTTGCAAAAAGTCAGACACGACTGAGCGACTGAACTGAACTGAACTAAACTGAAGATCTACAGAAGAGAGTGCACAGGTGTTTTGTGCCCTCTGGACTCAACTGCTGAAGACTGACTAGGATGTTGGTGTGGAGTTGCTAGAGTTCTGGAAAGAACCCAGGGCAAAGGTTAAGTATTTATTGTCTAAGCAGTTGAAGAGCCCTGCAGTCCATGGCATTGCAAAGAGTTGGACACAAATGTGCAACTAAGCACACAGTGAGAAGCAGTATATCAGGATAACAGACAAGATTGTTTTCTCTCCAATGCAACCTAAATGTGTCTGCAGGGACTTCCCTGGTAGTCCAGTGGATAAGACTCCAGACTCCCAGTGCAGGGGAGCCAGGTTGGATCCCTGGTTGGAGAACTAAAATCCCACATACTGCAACTCAGCCTGTATGCCACAACTACTGAGCTTGTGTACTCTAGAGCCTGCGTGCCCCAGCTAGAGAAGCCCAGGCTCAGCAAAGAAAAAGCCGGTGTGCAGCAGTGCAGACGCAGCACAGCCAAAAAATAAATAGATAAAAATGAAACTGTCTGCCGGGCAGCAGTCACAGCTCTAGAACTGTATTCTACTGTAGAGAATATCTTAAAGAGTTAATGCAGAAACTAAAAGGAAAATGAAAACGGAAAAGCATGAAAGTGCAGAAATGATCACGCTTCTCATTTATTTGTAAATCAAAACATTTGTTTTTGTGGGAAAAAAATATATATATGTATTTTCTTTTTTTATCAAACTTTAATCTTTTTGTTTTGTATTGGCATATAGCTGGATTAACAATGTTGTGGTAGTTTCAGGTGACCAGTGTAGGGACTCAATTCCTGTATATGTATGTAGGGACTCATACATATACATGTATCCATTCTCTCCCAAACTCCCCTCTCATCCAGGCTTGGACTCAACATTGAGAAGAGTTCCATGTGCTATAGGTCTCTATTGGCTATCCATTTTAAATACAGCAGTTTGCATAGGACCATCTCAAACTTCCTAACTATCCCTTCCCCTTTAAAAAGAGTAAATTCTAGATACTGATTAGGATGCTGGCTATTTTAGCACTGTTGTTTTTTAGTTATACACAACAAACATGTATTCTTCCTGGCTTTCTGTGTTTGTGAAAAAGTGTTGTCTCAGTGAAACTTCTTTCTCCAAATTATATTATACAAATCTACTTTATTTTTTTAATGCAAAATATTATTAATTTTTACATTTTCTCTCCAATGTAACTAGAAAAGAGTATCTCATTGGGGTTTCAGTCAGCACTTTAAAAATGATCATCGGAGTTGAGCCATTTTCATATACTTGTGAATTACTGCTGCTGTTGCTGCTGCTAAGTTGCTTCAGTCGTGTCCGACTCTGTGCGACCCCATAGACGGCGGCCCACCAGGCTCCCCCGTCCCGGGGATTACTACTATTGTATATTTTCCATTAAAAAACCCCCTATGAATAACTGATTTATATTCATTCATCATATATTATGGAACTTGTCTCATATATTGCAAGTATTTTCTCCTGGCATCTATATGGTTTATAAAGGACTTCCCAGTACAGTATTATATAACTATAGTCTTCTATACTTTTACCCCAGTTATTTGTTTACATATGTCTTTCTTCTGGCATTTATGATTGTTGTTGTTTAGTCACTCAATCATGTCTGACTCTTTGCAACCCCATGGACTCTAGCCCACCAGGCTCCACTGTTCATGGGATTCTCCAGGCAAGAATAACGGAGTGGGTTGCCATGTATCCTCTAGGGGATCTTCCTGACCCAGAGATGGAACACACGTCTCCTCTGCTGGCAGGGCAGATTCTTTACCACTGAGTCACTGGGGAAGCCCCAGTATTTAAGTTAGTTATTGTTTTTTAAAAAGATAGTTATAGAATAATATAAATCCACTAATATCTTTCTGTTTGTTCTCAACATGCATTTTAAGTTTTATTTTCCTGTTTACATTACTATTTTCAAAGAAAACACCCTTTTAATCTAAAAAAATTCCTAACTCTACGAACAATAGTATTACAGAACCATTATATTTCTTATATATAAATCTGTCAGAATTTGGGGGATATATGTTATGCTTGTACTTTAGTATCTTTCAAGAATCATCATCATTTGTTGTACTTTTCAGTCTTTTCTTATCATTTTAAGTTATCTCATACCACATAAATAGAATTTATAAAGATGAAAAGTTTTAGAAAAAGGTGAAAAGTGAAAGTTCTTTCGCAGTCCAAATTTCGAGAGAGTACTTGGGGAAGTGAGTTAAATCCTCTGGGAATCTTCCCAAGAAAACCAAGGTTAGACTGGTGAAAAGTCAGTTTGAATTAAATGGATCTTAGATGAAAGTGTGAAAAATAGAGGATTTCCTTCTCATTCTTAATTCACATTTCTCATTGTAACCAGAGGACTAGCAAAGTCTAAGTCTCCCACAGCAGAAAGGCCCTGAAAACTCAGGCTGGCTTGTAAATCCATCAGCTTGTCTGATCACAGAATGTGTTTATCACTCTCTTAAGGAAATTCTTAGAGGTGTCAAGGAGCAGCTATCTGAGAACAGATTCCACAAACTGGTCACTAAAGGCTCCATGTGGAGTCTGAGCAAAAAAAACCTAAATTAGGCTTGTCCTCTGAGATGCCAACTGTGTGGCTGCTAAATCACTTCAGTCGTGTCTGACTCTGTGACCACATGGGCTGTAGCCTGCCAGGCTCCTCTGTTCATGGGATTCTCCAGGCAAGAATACTGGAGTGGGTCGCCATTTCTTCCTCCAGGGGATCTTCCCAACCCAGGGACTGAACCCACATCGCCTGTATGGGCAGGCGCCATGCCTGGTGGTGCATGGTACCACTGCACCCCCAGGGCTTCCTGAGGTGCTAATTCCCTGAATGGAATTTTAGAAATTAAGACTGCGAATTTTTTCTTAGAATATGTAAAAAAAAAGTTTTGATGGGAATTCCCTGGTGGTCTAGTGCTTAGCACTCTGAACTTCCACTGCACGGGCCATGGGTTTGATCCCTGGTTGGAGAACTAAGATCCTGCAAGCTGCAGGGTACGCCAAAAAAAATTTCCAAAACAATCCCCTAAAATTAAAACTTACATAAATGTGGCAATAAATAGGTTTCAGAATCCTTCTAGAAATTAATGGATAGTTAAATACCGTTCTTGAATCCATCATCTTCTTAGTTTTCCTTAACGTTACATATGAGGCTATTGTCGAAGATTCAGGTGTTGGTGACTTTGTTCTTGGAGGGACTACTCCAACAGGAAAGTGGGAACCTAAAAGTAAAAAGAGCAGTAAGTTCTATAAAACATCTTCACATGACACTGCTTTCTCTAAAACATATTCACATGACACTCTCTCTCACTGATCTATTCAGTTTCTGAGACTTTTAAAATTAGAATGCAAATTTATTGTTTGAAAAGAGATAAGATGCCCTCTTTTCTCAGCTGCAGTCGAAGGCTTTAACTTTGCACACTTTGGGGGCCACAGTTGCGTCATTGTATGTTAAAATAATCTGAATAAATCAAGAGGTTTCAGCGCCAAAAAAAAAAAAAAAAAAAGAGAGAAGGAAACATTAACAACCCTTCATTAGTCATTTTATCTATAAACCAGCAATGATGCTAACCAGACAAATTTAGGGTTAGATTTAGAAATAAAGTTCTACTGACTATAACAGATGACATTAAAACATTATAAAAATTTAGTAATAGTCAATGGATCATATATCTTCACAACAACTCTGTAAAGACAAGAAGGTAAAGGAAATGCAGTTTCTGGGTTAATGGACTTCTTCACATCCATATAGCTCAGCAGCATCATGGCTGGGGTTTCTGCTTTTCCTGTTGTTGCTCTCCTTCTTCATGAAATATTTACAATTATTTTCAGAGGCTGAAAGTACCCTAATCTAATCCCCTCACGCAGATTAGCAAAGTTATTGTCGAAAGGTAGTCATTTACCTAAATGTCCTTCATTTTCATTTGATCTCTTTCAATCACACTGCACTACTTCAATAAAGAATCTACTAACAATGTTAAGAGAAGTTAACTATAGGCAATCGAAGTTAACTTTTCTTTCCCATTTCTGAAAATCTCTAGAATGAATACATACTACTTTTATAATTAGAAAACAACACACGGCTATGCACACAAAATCATTAACATAACAATAAAAGCTAGTGGTCAGTTAACAGAAAATGTATTCACTTGTATCATAGTTGTCTTGTTTAAGCAGAAGATGTGCACTGTTGTCCACGGAGGACACAAGTAAAGGAAGGAATTAATCAAATCTTGATGGTTTGTTGAAAAAAAAAAAATCACTCTCTTGGGGCTCACTAACGTCATGAACTAAGTATCAACAGAAAAATGAAATCTTATTTTTCCCACTAAAACCAGATAGTGGTCAACCATTCACGGTCCCTATAGGTTAAGAACCAAACAATCTGCAGCTGAATCAAGGCGAAATATTATGAAACTGTGTGTTTATGAGAATTGTATATTTGAGAATGTGAAGAGGTGGACTGCTATGTTACAAGTAATTTTATAAAGCAAACAAAAGACTTTTCTGTTGTGCCAGTCAATGGTCCATTTCTTTTTTTTATTGAAGGATAATTGCTTTACAACAGCAATCCATTTTTAAGAGCTCTATTTTAAGTCATGTGGTAAAATATAAACTACACTGTAATTGATCTGTATACTTCAGACAATTTATTCAGATGAGAGTCTATTATACTTTTTTAAATTAAAAATTTTTTTTTATTTTTAGGATTACACTTAAAAAACAAACCCAAATTTTAAAAGAGGAAAAACTTTGAGAGAACATATTTCAGATGGTACAGTTTTTATGAATAAATATATCTATGAGTTTTTTGCTGAAGAGTATTAAAATTTGTTTATCCATACTCTTCTTGACAGACATGTGACTGCTTCCAGTTTTCGTCTACTATGAATTAAAGCTTGCTTTAAAGACCCTTGAATAAGTCTTTGTGAGGAGTTATGTTTTCATTTTTCTTAGGTAGATACATAGGATTCCTAAGTTTCATAACTGCATGTTTAACTTTATAAGAAGCTGCCGGACTATTGTTCTATCTTCGACCTCAGAAATAGGTGTGAATTTCAGCTGGTCCACATCCTAACCAACACTAGGTAGTCAGTCAGTCTTTTAAGTTCAGTCATTTTAGATGGTATGCATTGTGATTTTTATTTGCATTAAAATTGCACTTCTTTTATGATCAATAAGTTGTAAACTATTCCATGTGCTTACTGGTCATTTGTATACCTTATTTGTTAGCTCTCCAAGGCTTATATGCCTGCACTCGGTTGTTTATTATTGATTTACAAGGGTTGTTTATATATTTTGGATACAAAGGTTTTGTCAGGTGTATGTATTGGTAATTTTTTATCCTGTTCTGATGGGCAAAAGTTCTAAATTTTGATGAAACCAAATTAATCAGTTTTCACAAAGAGTATACCCCTCAGAGGGTCCCAACTTTATCTAACTGGGTCTCCTAGCAGACTACTAATATGTTCATGCTCTGAGCTTTATCCTGTCACAAAGTGAAAGCTGGCTTTCATGCTCCACTTAGTAACTTCCTGGATGCCTCCTGCTATAGACTGAAGTGGTCTTCCTAAAATTCCTGCTGAAACCCTAGCCCCTTTATGTTGTGGACATAAAAGGAGGTTGTTATGACTCACAGACTTAAGAGAATGAACTTATGGTTACCCAGGAAAAGGGAGGCGGAAAGGAATAGCTAGGGAGTTTGGGAGGGACATGTACACTCTGCCACACTTAAAATGGATAACCAACAAGGACTCTATAGCACAGGGACCTCTGCTCAGTGCTCTGTGGCAGTGTGTGTGGGAGGGGAGTATGGCTGGCTGAGTCCCTTTGTGTTCACTTGAAACTATCACAACATTGTATGTTAATCAACTGCACCCCCAATACAAAATAAAAAGTTAGAAAACCTTCCCAGAACTTGATCTTTCAGGCTGCAGAACTGTAAGAACAAGGGTCTGTTGTGTAAAGCTCTTGGTGGGACTCCCCTGGTGGTCCAGGGGTTAACGATCTGCCTTGTAATGCAGAGGACATGGGTTTGATATCCCACATGCTTTGGGCTAACTGACCCTGCATGACTTAATTAAGACCCAACACAACCAAATATGCAAAACAAAACCAACAAACAAATAAACCCCCACAAAACAAGCACTTGTTCTATAGTATTTTGTTACGGTGGTCTGAGTAGACTAATGATGTATGTTAGTCACTTAGTTGTGCCTGACTCTGTGACCCCATGGACTGTTAGCCTACCAGGCTCCTCTGTCCATGGAATTCTCCACGCAAGAATACTGGAGTGGGTAGCCATGCAATCTTCCCACTCAGGGCTAGAACCCAGGTCTCCTGAACTGCAGGTGGATTCTTTACTATCTGAGCTACCAGGGAAGCCTAGACTAATGAACCACCCTTCACGTAATTTTCCACCTGAACATTCCTTTCTTTACTTTTCTTCAACTTGTTGAAGCTTCTCAAAATATTTAAGTGATATGAACCAGCTTTTATATAAAAGTGCTAGGTCTTAGTTGCAGCACGCGGGATCTTTTAGTGGCGGTATGTGAACTCAGTTGCAGCATGTGGGATCCAGTTCCCCGGCCGAGGATCAAACCCAGGCTCCCTGCATTGGGAGTACAAAGTCTTAGCCACTGGACCACCGGGAAGTTCCTGAACTAGCTTTTTTTTTGGCTGCACCAAGTCCCTTGGTTGTGGCACTTGGGATCTGACGATTTGTTGTGGCATGCAGGATCTTTTCAGTTTTGGCATGCAACTTCTTTGTTATGGCATGTAAGATCTAGTTCCCTGACCAGGGAGTGAACTGGGGCTCCCTGCATCGGAACTGTGGAGTTTGAGCCACTGGGTCACCAGGGAAGTCCCTGAAGCAGCTTTTATAATCCCTGTTTGTGGGAGGATTGGCCAGGATATCTAGTTACCAAAAACATTTACTTTTGTTTGCTGTCTGATAATTCCTGCATATTTATAACTACATGCAACAATATGGTAAGGACTAACCCTGTGACTCTTTAACTTAAATTTGTCTGTGAAAAGAGAAAGTTAACAAAGACTTTCAATGAGAAGATATGATTTGAATGAGAAAGGTGTATAGATATTAACTTTTCAAGATAGCAGTATTTTTCTAATGGGAAAAAAAAAACACTGACATTAGAAAACCTTGAAAAATATTCCTATTATGGAAAAAACTATGTGAATATTACCATTTCATATTGTTCAAATTTTACTTTGTGACTCTCTAGCAGGTTTTAAAAAATTGACTAGAAAGTTATGATGATCAGAAATTACTTTTCTGAAAAATCCCACATTCTAGAGTATTTTTCACTAACAAATTTTTTTGGTGAAACATTTTTGAAAGTAAGTCACAGATACTTTACTCCTAAGTGTTTCAGAATTCACTTACTATATCTCCTAAATAACCACAGTCTCACAGCATCATTAGGCAGTATCTAGAACCTATGCAAATGTCCATTATTCTCCAAAGAATGTCTTTAGAGCTTTTCTTTTAGACCATGATCAATTCAAAGTTCAAGTACTGTACTATATCTGTTTTTTTCTGTCTTATTCCTAAATAGCCCCCTCTCTATCCTTTTTTAAAAAAAAATAATATTGATTTCTTGAATGACTAGCATTAAAAAATAATCAGATGACTTCCTTGGTGGTCCAGTGGCTAAGACTCCGAGCTCCCAACGCAGGGGGCCCAGGTTTGATCCCTGGTCAGGGAAGTAGATACCACATACTTCAACTAAGACTCAGCACAGCCAAATAAATAAGTATTAAAAGATAATCAGTATACACAGAAAAATAAGCATTATGTCATAGAATTTACTTTTATAGAAATTGTATAACAGTCTGTCTTATTCCTACTCTTCTATGTATAATTTTGAAAGAGTAAAAACTAAAAAATAAAGTGTCAGGTTAGGAAATAAAAAGTTTTTCACAAGTTTGACATAAACTTATTTCTCAATAAAACCTCACCTGAACTGACATGAAGTTTTTTAGTCTTTATCCCACAAAGGATGAATAGTCCAAAAATATTACTGTGTTTAAAAAGGGAGATTCCTAGCAGAGAAGGTGACTTACAATATACAGTTTATGGGTCATATTATTGTCCCAATATCTGAAAACTTCTAAATTCAGAAACTCGTCAAATTCCACAGGTTTCAAATGAGGGACTGTGGGCTCGCATATGCACTCTGTCAGCATGCAAACTGAATTTGTTTCTAAAATGTCTGGAAAACACAGGAGATAAGACATATCACAAATGCTGACCTTTAACAGAAGTTTCTATTTCCGAAGCAGGTTCTGATTTTTCTTCTCCATTAGACTCATCAACTTCTGCCACTGTTGTTAATTCTGGCTCACTCTTGTAGAGTCTATAATCTGGACCCTTGAAAGAAAGATGTGTAATTACAAAAAAAAAAAAGGTAAAAGTCTTTTAAAAAATGTTTACCTCCAAAAACTCACACTGTTAACAATCAAAAGCCTCAGTCGGCTATATTGGATATAAATCAATTAATATATGTGTTATAATTAGGATGGGGAAAAAAAAGACTTTGGAAGATTTTTAACCAGTATATCTTTTGGTTTTAAAATTAAGAATATTCCTCTTAAGGACAAAGTCATCAGAACATTTTTATCATAGTATAACTAAAGTCTGAAAATAATTATATCATATTAACTCAATTAACCCTATTTCTTTTTTTCTTGTTCTCTTCTCCTTGCTTATTACATTTAATACATTTACTTAACCTCTGAGCTTTTTTCTAGTTCCCATGGGTAATGTCTCTCGCTGGCAATGTCCAAATGCTCTAACGGTTTTCCTATACTGAACTGCCCGCATCCCAACCTTTTCATCATTCCTGATAAGAATCTTTTTCTTCCTTGCATCTTTCTGATTTAAAGATATCACTGTGCCTCCAATATCCTGAAATGGTAGATTTAAAATATAGCTCCTTAAACACATGCAACATAACCACTTGATGAAAATATTCATGAAAAGCAACAAACTATGAAATATTAAAATTGTGGGGGGAAAAATGACAAAATAAGCAACATAAAACTAAAACAGGAAAAATACAGACGATGTTATATATGAACACAAAAGTACTGATAATAAAAAGAAAAGATTGAGTCAAAAATAAATTGTTGGGAAAAATGAGGGGATGTACAATTGATTACTCTGTGGCTATTGCAGCCACTTACACAATGGGATCCATTTCTTGGATATCCTTGAACTTGGTGAATCTTCTTTTCTTCGGGCAGATGGACTGGGCCCCTGCTATAACAGAGCAAGGAGCTGCTATCACTGGGCAGAGGGGGGATTATGGGAGGCTGGTCTGTAAAGTCATAGGACCGAGGAAGTGGAGGACGAGGTGGGACTACTTCCTCTTCCTAAAGATTGTAGAATAGTCACCTTATTTAGATAAGCATATTGAATTAAGTATATCGAAATTCTTTGCAATGGTAAGTTAACTTACATTCACTTTAAGAAAATTAAAGGGACACTGCCAAGTCAAGAGTTTCATATCAAAAAGTAAAACCAAAAATGTTTATGATAGCCAATAACTGGGTTTTAAATTTGGTTGCATCTCATTTTTTCGGTAACCATAGGTTAGCTTTACTCTGAAGCTCAACATCAAAACAAATTTATGAAACTACTGTATTTCATTTTAAAAATAGAAGAATTAATTTTAAAAATCTTGCTCCACTTTGCTTAGGTAAATTTAAGAGAGAAAAAAAGCCATTTCTTTCTGGCTGACTTTTATATAAAATTCAAGACAACAGATGCTTTCAACTAGGTTGACAGTATCTCTTTATAGCTGTAATTTCTTTATGGTATGCATGATACACAGCCAACTATCAGTTATCTCATACACTTTAAAAAATACACCAAACAATGATAAATAAATACTCAAAATTACTTAGATTAGAAAAAGTATGACAATGTTAAAGTTCTAACATAGATAAAAAGTGGTGATTCAAATATTTTTGCATTAAAAAAAGGGAAGAAGATCACACTCATTAAAAGCACCAAATTACTGAACCAGTGAAATTTCAAGATTAAGACAATAACAGATATATTTAGAAAACATTTTTGTTATGAGTAAATTCTAATTCATGTTTTAATTATAAATTAAAATAATTATAGTTAGAGAAACAATCCAAACTTACCTCATTTTTGTACTTAACTGTTGAGAAAGGCTTTGATCCTATCATACCTATTAAAAAAAATGTAAACTATAACTACTTAACACTAAACATACCTTCTTAAATCTATAGAAAAAAGGAACAATTCCATTTCAACAAAGGCTTTAGTTTCTAACCCCCCGTTTATTAACGTTTTCTGAATTTAAAACCCATTACACTGCTATACAGTAGAAATTAACAAATAAAGCCACTATACTTCAATAAAATAAATTTAAAAACTCATTACCTTAAAAATACAAACTGAAATATCTAATTTAAACGACAGTACAGGCAAATGGGTTTTCTCAAATACAATTGGTTTAAGCATGATTTGATACAATCTTTTAGGAGGGCAATTGGGCTGTGCCTATCAAAATGAAAAACATTAACTTATTTCTCATTTTCTAGACTCCATTAGTACTAGCATGTGTGTTTATCATGTACACAGTAATGTTCATTATATCAAAGAAAAAAAAAAACCCTCAACCAACCCACCGACAACCTACTGGAAGCAACCTACTGAAAAAAATACACTGTTCATCAACAGTGAAATTGATAAATTACAGTTTACCTATACAATGCGTTTTTACACAGGTGTTACTATACTGTGTTGTTAAGGAGAAAAAAGCATACCGATGAAAAACAGCACTTTCTATTGTGGGGAAAAAACTACTCAAACCAAAATATTGTGTGTGTTTATAATTACAGACACAAAACGATTTATTTTTGTCTGAGTGTGGCTGGGAGAACTTTTGCTTTCTATATTACATATAAACTTGGGTACTAATTCATTATTACAAAGTACCTGTTTCCGAATGCCAAAAATCTAGTAAAATAACAAGAGAAATCCAATTCTGCATGTCATTCCACTTCGATATAATAATATGGTCAATTAGTGCAGAATAAAAGACGAAACTAATGTACCTGTTTCCGAAGTGCCTCTCTGCTGCTTGTGCTTACTCAGTCCTTCCATGACATCCTGAATTCTCCAGAGTTCTTTCTGAATTTGTGCACGCTGAATTCCTGCTGATTCAGTCTATCCGTAAAAATGGGTAGGCCACACATGAGGGCGGCGAGAGGGAGGGAAATCATGAGATACAGCTATAAATTCCACTAATTACATATCTAAACAATGAGAACCACAGTGGATTACGTTTGAGACTATTTAATATAATCTGTGTGTCCTTCTCAGTTTTGCAATGTCGATGATAAAAGAAATAAAGCAGAGAAAGAAACATTTAATATTTCAGACCTACATGGTACACTATTTCACACTGTTTCAATAAGCATTGTGTTGCATTATTTACAATCGGGAAGGAATACTGACTACATGGGACTAAAAATGGGGAACTTCCCCTAAACCAAAACCAACAAAACAACACAAAAACACAACAGAACAGAAACTCACCAACCTCAAATTAAACAAAACATTTTTAGGGGGAAAAAAAGGAAAGTATTTTAGCTTCCTAAGTTCTAGAACATAGAGAAATGCCAAAAAAGAAAGGGCAATTTACAGAATATATTTTGAAGAGTTTTGACTGATAGAGTTAGAAAGAATTTTCAGGACAAATTTTGTTTGCCATTTTATTATTGCCATTTTTATTCCAACCTAAAGTTGTATCTACTTCTTTTTACCTCTAATAACCCATTTCATGACCTTAGGCCAAATATTCTAATTGAAGCCAAAATAAGATAATATTGGTAAGATTCTAACAAAACTCTATGACTCATTGATAAATAGTAAAACAATAAATATAATTTTTAGGACTATAACTTAAAAAGAAACAGGTAATAAGTAAGAAAATTGTCATGATTATGCTAGCCCTGAAATGTGAATACCAGTAAAGACTTGTGAGAGGGAATATAAACTGCACAAATCAGACAATTGCACATACAGAATATGTATTATTTTTGCAATAATTTAAAATAATACATATTTCTGTGTATCTGAAAGGGGTTTAATGAAAACCTCATTTTTATTTTATTTTGCACTTCTCTGGTTCCTAATCACACTGACCAACTTTTCAAACACTTGTTAGCAAACTGTGTTATTAAGTTTTCTATCAATTAAAACTATTCACGTTCTTTGTCTATTTTGCTAATGCATTTCTGTTTCTCCAAACCAAAATGAAAACGTTTTCCACAAATCTAATTAAGTAACTTGTTGAATTTTTAGAGGTTCAAGATACTTCTTCCTAGTATGTCGTTTTCCAAGTTTCCTATGTGGTTTTCATTGTTTACTCGTGTATTTAACAAATAATTAAATATGTTTTATATATAGTATGTTTTATTTGCCTGGTTCTATTCTAAGTGCTTAAAAAAAAATCAACACATTTAACCATCATAATAACCCAACAGGGCTAGATACTAGTATTATTTTTATTTTACTGAGTGGAAACTGAGGCATATGTAACTGGCCTAAGGTTATACGTGCAACGCTGCTTCTCATAAGATTTGCCTCCTAGTTTTTCATTTTTTAAAAAAATGTCTAAATGCTTGTGATCTTTATTATACCTTAAAAATATAGAACCATTTTGTGATTTTCTTTTCTGGAAATTTGGTTGGAATAGAATTATGCTTATGGGAACAATTTTCATCCTGATAAGGTTGAATCAGGTCATCGACAACACAGTATAACTATTAATACGTCTCCATTTATTCAGGTCTTCTCTCACGTCCTATACTAATTAAATATTCATGTGCTCAGTCGTGGCCAGCTCTTTGCGACCCCATGGACTATAGCTTGCCGGGCTCCTCTGTCCACAGAATTTTACAGGCAAGAATACTGGAGTGGGTTGCCATTTCCTTCTCCTAAATTTTCGTGAACCTTTTTTATTAGGTTAATCAGGACTACAAACTGCTTTGGTTCACAGCTTCTTTTCTATGGCCTATGGCCTAAAAATTAACTTTATACTCTTACTCTTAAGGGGTTATTAAAAATCCCAAGTACCAAAGATTTTGTGGCAGAGTGTATATACTTGTAACATCTAAAGTCTTTAATATCTGGCCTTTTACAGATAAAGTTTACTGATCCCTTGGTTATATTTTAGATATTTACCATTTTTTTAATATTGCATTTAGTAACTTCAGTGTATAAAACAGAAGTCACAACCACACCTGGATACTTAAATTTAGATAATTAAAAATTCCTAGCAACACTGCAAATGCCCAAGAACTACACTAGCAACACTGATGGGCCTAAAAACTACATGTGGTTTAGTGAGTCTATTTTGGATAGCATGCATAGAAGACAGGTGACTTTCTATGTCAACCTTACTATCTATTTATTATACTGAATTGTTCAGTCCACTGGGATTCCAATGCAAATGATTAAATTTACATAGGGTCACAAGTATGAAGTGACTTTATTATTTTTTCAAACATATATAATCTCCATTCCCCAGGGTAATATTTTAAGACAGCTATTATTATTGTCAGTTTACAGACAAGAAAACAAACACCTGGACCTTGGCTCCCTATCTACCTATACACAAAATTAGATTATGCCAAAAGTTGCCACATCTTCCCCTATTCTAATTAATATAGCAGTCAAGATAATGGGCTAAAACAGTTTGATAAAAGAGAGGGATTTAAAATAGAATAGATAAAATAATTTGATACTTCAATGGCAAGTGACAGCGAGGAGCACAGAACACCCTGGGGCTCACTATGTCCTCGACAGGATAAAGAGCTTTTAGACAATGAGGGCTGGGCTATTTTGTGACACAGTAAGATTCCTATCATTGAAAGTATCGAAATCCAGATGTTAGGTAGGTAATTATGCAACAAATGCTGAAGCTGTGAGTGAATCCAACAAGATGGATTGCACAGTACCAGTCAAAGCCAGTTAGAACAAAGTAAACTTATTATAATTCTGTACCTGAACTTCACCGAGGCGATCCAGCTGCTCTTGCATCTGGTTCCTGGTAACAGTTACGTCGTACTCTAACTTATCATATTCTCTCCACGCTCGTTCCAGTTCCTAAAATCAAAGGGCTTTAATTACTTTCACGGAGAAAATGTGCTGGTGTGTTATCACTCTTGTAATCAATAATGGGCAAAGTACAACATGTTATAACTCATTTCCCTTTTTTTCCTCTCATTTAGCTCAATTTAAGAAGAATGCTGAGCAACTGAATTATTTATTATTATGCTGCTGTATTCAAATTTCACTTAAAAAATCAAAAACAAACAAAAATAACCCTCAAACAACTCAAACAAACACACTTTATATTATTTATTCATTCATGACGTCAAAATACTCAGCTGATTGTAGGATCTGAAGAGGTTTATTTGGAGAAAATATGTTATTTTATTCATGATAATACATTAATTTTTTCTTGAAAGTGGTTTCTTAAAATGCACAAGAGGCATAAGTAAAATATTTTCTTATCTGTCGTGATTAACATTTGTCCAGAAATAAAAACAATAATAGGCTGTATTTTTAGCATGTCAAATTTTCAATAACACGGGAAGCTTGACATGAATTTACTTAGAATAAATATACAGTCATGTAATGACTTCCTTTCTTGGGCTCCAAAATCAATGAAAATGGTGACTGCAGCCACAAAATTAAAAGACACTTGCTCCTTGGAAGAGAAGCTATGACAAACCTAGATAGCATTCTGAAAAGCAGAGACATCACTTTGCCGACAAAGGTCCATATAGTCAAAGCTATGTGATAGCTTTTCCAGTACTCATGTATTGACGTGAGAGTGGACCAAAATGTAGGCTGAGCACCAAAGAATTGATGCTTTTTGAACTGTGGTGCTGGAAGACTCTTTAGAGTCCTTTGGACTGCAAGGAGATCAAACCAATCAATCCTAAAGGAAAAGTGAAGTCGTCAGTCGTGGCCGACTCTTTGTGACCCCATGGACTGTAGCCCACCAGGCTCCTCGTCCATGGATTCTTCAGGCGAGAATACTGGAGTGGGTTGTCATTTCCTTCTCCAGGGGATCTTCCCAACCCTGGGATTGAACCAGGGTCTCCCGCCTTGCAAGCAGATGTTTTAACCTCTGAGCCACCAGGGAAGCTCCAATCCTAAAGGAAGTAAACCATGAATATTCATTGGAACGACTGAAGCTGAAGCTGCTATACTTCAGCTACCTGATGCGAAGAGCTAATTCACTGGAAAAGACCCAGATGCTGGGAAAGATTGAAGGCAGGAGGAGAAGGGGTCGACAGAGGATGAGATGGTTGGATGACATCACCGACTTGATGGCCATAAGTTTGAGCAAACTCTGGGAGATAGTGCAGGTCAGAGATGCCTGGTGTGCTGCAGTCCATAAGGTCACAGAGAGTTGGACACAACTTAGGAACTGAACAACAACAAATAAACCTAGTTCAGCTAACTAATATAGTGAATCCTGCTTGTAGAGACTTGACAGAGGTACTACCCACCTATACTTTTCTTCTTTGGGGAAAAGAAAACTATCTCTAAACCTCAAATCAGAGAGAAAACTTTCATACTTAACCACATGTCATCTATTTAATACAGAATAATTCTACAAGTGCTCACAATACTTTGTCAGGGAGAATAAAATGAGGGTAACAGACTCATCATCCTAAAAGATGATGCTGTGAAAGTACAGTTCAATTCAGTTCAGTTGCTCAGTCGTATCCAACTCTGTGACCCCATGAACCACAGCATGCCAGGCCTCTCTGTCCATCAACAACTCCTGGAGTTGACCCAAACTCATGTCCATTGAGTCACTGATGCCATCCAACCATCTCATCCTCTGTTGTCCCCTTCTCCCAAGGTCAATCTTTCACAGCATCAGGGTCTCTTCAAATGAGTCACTTCTTCACATCAGGTGGCCAAAGTATTGGAGTTTCAGCTTCAACATCAGTCCTTCCAATGAACACCCAGGACTGATCTCCTTTAGGATGATCTCCTTGCAGTCCAAGGGACTCTCAAGTTTTTTTCCAACACCACAGTTCAAAAGCATCAATTCTTCAGTGCTCAGCTTTCATTATACTTGAACTCTCACATCCATACATGACTACTGGAAAAGCCATAGTGTTGACTAGACGGACCTTTATTGACAAAGTAATGTCTCTGGTTTTTAATATGTTGTCTAGGTTGGTCATAACTTTCCTTCCAAGGAGTAAGTGTCTTTTCATTCCATGGCTTCAATCACCATCTGCAGTGATTTTGGAGCCTAAAAAAATAAAGTCAGGCACTGTTTCCACTGTTTCCCCATCTATTTGCCATGAAGTGATGGGACCGGATGCCATGATATGAACAAAGCTAGTGGAGGTGATGGAATTCCAGTTGAGCTATTTCAAATCCTAAAAGATGCTGCTGTGAAAGTGCTGTCAGCAAATTTAGAAAACTCAGCAGTGGCCACAGGACTGGAAATGGTCAGTTTTCATTGCAATCCCAAAGAAAGGCAATGCAAAAGAATGCTCAAACTACTGCACAATTGCACTCATCTCACACACTAGCAAAGTAATGCTCAAAATTCTCCAAGCCAGGCTTCAGCAATACATGAACTGTGAATTTACAGATGTTCATGCTGGTTTTAGAAAAGGCAGAGGAACCAGAGACCAAATTGCCAACATCCGATAGATCACTGAAAAAGCAAGAAAGTTCCAGAAAAACATCTATTTCTGCTTTACTGACTATGCCAAAGCCTTTGACTGTGTGGATCACAACTGTGGAAAATTCTGAAAGAGACTGGAATACCAGACCACCTGACCTGCCTCTTGAGAAACCTATATATAGGTCAGGAAGCAACAGTTAGAACTGGACATGGAACAACAGACTGGTTCCAAATAGGAAAAGGAGTATGTCAAGGCTGTATATTGTCATCCTTCTTATTTAACTTCTATGCAGAGTACATCATGAGAAACGCTGGGCTGGATAAAGCACAAGCTGGAATCAAGATTGCCAGTAGAAATATCAATAACCTCAGATATGGAGATGACACCACCCTTATGGCAGAAAGTGAAGAAGAACTAAAGAGCCTCTTGATGAACATGAAAGAGGAGAGTGAAAAAGTTGGTTTAAAGCTCAACATTCAGAAAACTAAGATCATGGCATCTGGTCCCATCAATTCATGGCAAATAGATGAAGAAACAGTGGCAGACTTTATTGTTTTGGGCTCCAGAATCACTGTAGATGGTGACTGCAGCCATGAAATGAAAAGACGCTTACTCCTTGGAAGGAAAGTTATGACCAACCTAGACAGCATATTGAAAAGCAGAGACATTACTTTGTCAACAAAGGTCCAGTGGTCATGCATGGATGTGAGAGTTGGACTGTGAAGAAAGCTGAGTGCTGAAGAATTGATGCTTTTGACCTGTGGTGTTGGAGAAGACTCTTGAGAGTCCCTTGGACTGCAAGGAGATCCAACAGTCCATCCTAAAGGAGATCAGTCTGGGGTGTTCATTGGAAGGACTGGTGTTGAAGCCGAAACTCCAATACTTTGGCCACCTGATGCGAAGAGCTGACTCATTGGAAGAGACCCTGATGCTGGGAAAGGTTGAGGGCAGGAGGAGACGGGGACGACAGAGGATGAGATGGTTGGATGGCATCTCTGACTCAATGGACATGTGTTTGGGTAACCTCCGGGAGTTGGCGAGGGACAGGGAGGCCTGGCGCGCTGCAGTCCATGGGGCTGCAAAGAGTCAGACACAACTAAGCAACTGAACAGACTCAGTGGCAGTCCAGCAATGTAAGGAGATGGCACTGCCAGGCAGACAGAGAACCTCTTTTGTAGAAAAATTCAGAGGGAGACCAAAGCTGCTGTGTGTGTGCTCAGACACTCAGTTGTGTCTGACTCTCTGCAACCCCGTGAACTGTAATCCATCAGGCTCCTCTGTTTATGGGATTCTCCAGGCAAGAATACTGGGGTGGGTTGCCATTTCCTCCTTCAGGGGATCTTCCTGACCCAGTGATTGAATTCGCATCTCCTGTGTCTCCTGCATTGGCAGGCAGATTCTTTACCACTGAGCCACCTTGGAAGCCCAAAGCTGCTACAGAGGCAACTAAATCCGAGAACATTTTAGGATGGTGGGGAATTCTTGTCCTTCACATAAAAAGCAGAGATCTACAGGCAGCCTACTTTCCTAATATTCTAGGGGTGAGGTAACACAATATAGCTTGAATTTCCTTAACCTGGAGAGTCCTGCCGTTCCACTGTACCAGCACCATTATCCTGCTGTACCTGTTTCTGCCCTTCCCTCTGGGCTCCTTCAGCATGATTACATGTGAGTAGTAACACAAGTCAATGGGAAGCAGCCAGCAACAGGACAGCACTGGCCCCATACCAGTCCTTCCAACACCTGGCCAAGCATTTCATTAAAGAGTTTAGTGGCTTATCCAAGTACAAGGTTAAAATCTTTAAATGTGACATTAGCATTTTTTGTCAAGAAGATAATATCTAAGTACACTAAGGCAATTAAAAGGGGTGATGAGTTGCACATATACAATTATCTTAAAATCACAGGCGCAAGTCAGGAAACACAGCAGTGCTTTCAATAAAGACCTGGACTTTTCAAGCCATATAGTTAAGAGGATGAGATAAATCCTGTGATTTAGAACCACATGGATGAACTTCATAATATTAAGAGAAGCCAAATAGTATATCCTATATGGTTATACTTTAACAAAGTCCAAGACAGGCAAACCTAATATATAGTTGAAAAGTCAGGTAGTCACTTTTTTGGGGGAGGAGGCAGTCATGGAGAAGAAAGCATCCCATTAAAATGCAATGCCTTGATAAGGATGTTGGCCATGTCTGTGCGGTTAATCTGTGTATTTTTCTGAAAATATTCTACTCTAACAAAGGTTTAAAAACAAAGCACACGTGCCTATGTGGACTTGCTGCAAGGATGGCAGAAAACTTTTTAAAATTTGACTCAGTCTAAGTTTATGGCATGCAACAAGTAAATTGTAATAGTGGTTACTTCTTTATAGTCTATACTGAGATAAGATTTGGCTACTGTAGGGGGAAAAAAACCCAAAGTTTCAGTAGGTCTGCAACATTCAGAGGCAATGAAACCCCAGACTATCAATAAGAGATGAAAGAGAATTTTAATATGTAACTACAGAGCCACAGCAGCAACATATTGCGAGCTTTATTAAGAAGGGTTTAAGACTGATGATTCATTTCCAAGTTTTTAATATAATAAGAACTTTCCTTTCCTTGTCCAGAACCAATGGCAATTTATAACAAAATTTACCCATGGGGATAATTATACAATACGATACACACGAACAGCCGAGTCATTAAGCTGGGAAAGACTGAGGGCAAGAGAGGAAGGAGGCGACAGAGGATGAGATGCTTGGATGGTATCACTGACACAAAGGACATGAGTTTGAGCAAACTCCAGGAAACAGTGAAGGACAGGGAAGCCCGGCATGCTTCAGTTCATGGGGTTGCAAAAGGTTGGACATGACTTAGCAACTGAACAACAAAAAAATTAGCTTCTTAAGCTCCAACAATTCTTCATGTTTAAATATTACAGATTAATGTCCACAACTACACCTTGGAAAATTAAAATACTGCAGTACTTAAATCTGGCTTCCCTGGTAGCTCAGCAATCCACCTGCAATGCAGGAGTTGTGGGTTCAATCCCTGGGTTAGGAAGATCCTCTGTAGAAGGAAATGGCACATGGAAGGAAAATCCCATGGACAGACGGGGCTGACAGGCTACAGTCCATGGGGTTGCAAAAGAGTCGGACCTGACTCGGCGACTTAAATTTACCATTATGTTTCAGTGATTAGGCACAAAAAATACTAATTTTGGCTATTACTACCCAATGATAACAATTCTGTCAACTGGGTATCAGAACTAGTTGATTTTTGAGATTAATCAAAATAAAGTTAATGTAATTTCAGTTTTACCTTCACGATGTAGAGATCTGTTGGCATAGATATTAACAATGTGTTTAGAATTTGAATATTTTAAAAATAATATTTTAAATGATTTTATACTTGCCTTAGTATATAACTGCATCAGAGATAAAAATCACTACTTACTAAACACATAACATATCTTATTATACTATCTAATAATAACTAGTATATTGGCTTTTTTAAACCTAAAAAGATGTTACAAGAGACAAATTCAAACTATATAAAGTGAGGTTCAACTAAATCAGGTAGTTACGGAGCTACCTTAATTTTAAATATCTAGTTTATGATAACAATTAGTCATTTTACCTTTTTGGCTACTTTAATCTTTAACTTACTGGCTAGTTATAATCTTCAACTCATATTTAGTTTCTCCTCTAATCTTCTCTTTGAAACAAAATAACATTCTATCTCAAAGAAAATGGTTGCTTTTTATTGTACAAATTGAAGATATAATGAATTTTTCTAATAATAAAAGTAGAACAGAACACAAGAAAAGATCTAATATGCTCTCCCTTTGTTAGCAGTTAATCCTCCTCAGATATGTACAAGGGAAATTTCCAAATATAAACAAATGTAGCCAACAAGCACCCAAATGCAAAAGTTATCAATACATGATCAATCTGGTTTCATCTATAGAATCCATTTTCCATCCCCATGGGATCATTTCAAAGCAAGTACCAGAGATTATATGGTTTCATTTATAAACACCTCAGAAAAGAAACAAAAATGAAAAAGATAACAGAAAAATTCTAATGAATTTTAATAACTAATATGCTTCCCTGTTGGCTCAGATGGTAAAGAATCTGCCCGCAATGCAGGAGACCTGGGTTCAAGCCCTGGGTTGGGAAAATCCCCTGGAGAAGGGAATGGCTACCCACTCCAGTATCCTTGCCTGGAAAATCCCTTGGACAGAGGAGCCTGAAGGGCTACATACAGTCCACAGGTTCTCAAAGAGTCAGACACAACTGAGCGATTGAGCACACACATGTATTACTTTAAAAATATATTTTTAAAGTTATTTTCTTTATCTTTAGCTGTGTTGGCTCTTCATGGCTGCGCGGCTTTCTCCAGCTGCGGCCGGCAGGGGCTGCTCTATAGTGGTGGTGCTCGGGCTTCTCACTGTCCTGGTTTCTCTTGCTGCAGAACACAAGCCCTAGAGCAAGGGCTCAGAGCTCTGGAATCTTCCCAGACCAGAGACTGAACCTGTGTCCCCTGCACTGGCAGGCATATTCTTGACCACTGGACCACCAGGGAAGTCCTAAAAAATATTTTAAACTGTAACAATCTCCTTGTCTATTCCTTTGCTACTTATTTGTTGAAGACAATGGGTCACTTGTTCTATAGAATTTCTCCCATGTTAGATTCTGTTAACTGAATTCTTGTGGTATTGCTTAGCTTGTGCTTCTGTTTTCTATTTTCGTATAAACTCGTAGTTAGATGCTGAGGTTTGCTGAGATTCAGACTTGATTTTTGATTCCCCCAACCTCACAAGTGTTGCTGGGTACTTTCCATTGCAGCATTTCAGGAGGTTTATCACCCCTGGCTGCCTCTGTTTCTAGGATGGTGTATTACGTCATGAAACAACCAGTGTATTTAAAAATCATCATGAAATCTTTCAAAGTGTATTTCATGACAATCCATGTATGTCAATAGATTCGTTAAAAAAAAAAATCACATTTTGCTATAATTCTCAGCAGCTCTGTGTGATATGGAGAATGAGAAGATGAAGATTTCAAGTGCACGCTTCTCTTCAAGGTGGGTTATCTGTCCTCTTCCCCAGCCCGTTAAACTTTCTCCTTCTAGTCTAAAGTCTCCATCGACTTAAGTCCCTCCCATGCAGAATCTGGTCTAGAACGTAAATTTAAACTTACTGGAAGTCTCTACAAAATGCTCCTTCACTGTACCTCTGGGCAATCTCTCTCTCATTTTTCCATTTTTAACACAGTAGTAATATTACCCCTGTGAAAGGGTTCTTAAATGGCTTAACTATGTGTGAAAACACTTACAATGGAACCTGGCACCCAATAAACTGCTCCAGAAATATTCACAATGTTTACTACTATTCATATATTGGTCCTATTCTGCAGTGGATAAATGCATAAGCCATCTACTAGCATGATTCAGGATGACTGGCGGGCTTTATAGTTCTTTTAAGTTCCAACTTTATTTTTATTTATTTGTTCATGTATTTCTTTGGTGCCAAAACCCAGGATTGAACCATGGAATTTTGACTGCAAATGTTTGATTAAGAGAATCTAGATTTGATTCCATGTTCCAGAAAATACAAATTATGTAACTACAAAGAGTAAAGTGGAGTAGAAAATACAGAAGTCCAAGAATAAAAAAATCCTAGGGACTTCCCTGGTGGCCCAGGGGTTCAGACTTCACCTTCCACTGTAGGGGATGGGGGTTTGATCCCTGGTCAGGAAGCTAAAATCCCACATGCCTCAAGGCAAAAAAATCCAAACTTAAAACAGAAGCAGTAATGTAACGAATTCAACAAATACTTTAAAAATGGTCCACATTGAAAAAAAAAATCTTAAAAGTCCTGGATTTAGGTGTTGATCTGTTTTTAATTGGTTATGTCACTTTGGAAGTCATTTAACCTCCATGAACCTGAGTTGCTACTTCATCTGTGCAGTGGAGGTAATGAGAATGAAAATAACATGGAGATAATTATTACAGCTATTTTGCATAGTATCTGCTTAGGGATCAAACCGGATAATATCTGTACGTAACACAGAAATACAAATATATTTTGCTACCATTACTGGATGAACCCTAAATTCTCATCTAAGGCATGTGAAGAGCATCTGCTTTACCTGGTTCCTTGAGCTGTCAGAAAGAATAAAGGCAACACTGCTGAGTGAATAAAGCATCAGAATATTTCTTTTACAATCAGAGACGAAGCCTAAATGTAAACTTCCTGAAAAAGGTGACTGGAGCAGATGCTTAGCCCTCTGCTCACCTGATTTCAAGGCACTGTGGTCAACTCCACGTGTCCCAGTGTTGATGGTCAATCAACTAGGGCACTTTGGAAATGCCGGTGAATTAAGGACCCCGGGGCAACCGCGACCAAGGAGTGAGAGACAGCCCAGCCTCCCCACCTCTCAGTGGGAAATCTAGAAATATTTAGCTCATTTCCTCAGAGGGTCCCTACTAGTCCACAGTGGCGACCAACTCAGCAGTGAACCTCCGCTGGCTCTTCTCCCGGCCACTCCCCACACCCCGCCCCGACTCATTCTCCACACTTCCTCCATCACTTTCGTTTCCTGGAAACAGCTCCCAGGTCCTCATCCCGGGCTCTGCGTTCAGACAAAACCCAAACTAAGATAGCGACATGCTGACAATTTTCAAGGGATAACTGACTGTTACAATGATCCTTCCTACTAATTAGGCTTAGGTCAAAAAGGAGTCGAATAAAGTTAAAAAAAATTAAAAACAAAGAAAAAAAGAAGCAGAGGCCAGGAGAGCACACAAAGACATCATGTGCTTTAAATTTAAAGCACACTCATGCATGAGTGTGTGTGTGTGTGTGTGTTGGATAGGATTTAGAGAGAAGAGACACTGCATCAAGAATTAAACACATAGGCAACACTGCTTTACATGTTTGGCATGTATTAAATCTTGGTTTTAATACCTCAGTGGCCGATCAGGTGAGAAGATCAAAGCTTTGCTCTAACATCATACCTTATATCTTTTATATCTCAGGACCTGGATTGGAACCAATGCCCCAAGATCAACTGTTAAAGAATCAGAGGAATCCTTTGGGATTCTTTTGGCAGAGATATAATTTAAGTATTGTCAACATCCAGTGAGTTCCAACCATTTATAGCCCTAAGCTACAAATATGAATATGTTTACTTAAAGGCACACATAACATAGTTTGTAGTCTATGCATTAAGACCTGTCTTAGAAGAACATATTGAGGGTTTATAAATGACCAGTGAATAATGCTGAAGGCGAAGGAAAAAAAAAATCCCAGCAAAGTGATCATATGCGGTAACAACCAGAAAGTGAGATACTCAAAAATGATTATTTCTTTGAACGTATCTGATAAACTTCCATCAGGACTGGAGGTATCTTGGGAGAGAGCCTACAGATGAGATTTAAGTTACGAAACCTATTTGGTAAGGGAAGAAATAACAGTTCAATTAAACACTATATATCTCTAAAACTTTTTATCACAGACACCAAATTGTGAAATAGTTTCCAACTTAATTTTGATTTGACTCAGACTGTCATACAAATCCCAAGCTTTTCGTTAACTTGGCACTGACAGCTTAACCCCTCTTTCCCTTCCTTATCTCGTATTTCCTACCTTCGATTCCAGCCAGCTACTCAGTTCTACTTCTTGCTTCTCCAAATATGCCCTTCACATTCTCATCTGTCAGCTATAATTCAGAGCATTTTGTCCTGTATGGGCTGCCCTTCACTTCACCTTTCTTCCAAATCCTACCCATCACTGATGCGCTAAATGACTACTTCCTTGTAGATAACATTTCTTTATGACGATATTATAAAAAGCTATGTAGACCTAAGGCTTCAGGGTTATGCATAGAAGACCTGGAGTTGACCTCTAGGAGGCACTGCATTCAGTTGGCTTTATAACGCTGGGTAAGTCATTCAGTTCATTCATCACAGTTTTTTAATTTGGCTGCAGTGGGTCTTAGTTGTGTCATGCAGGATCTTTCGTTGTGGTGCAGGCTCACTTGCCCCGCGGAATGTGGGGTCTTAGTTCCTTGATCAGGGATTGAACCCACATCCCCTGCATTGTTCTGGACCGACAGTAAGTCCCCAATTTATCACATTTTTAATGCACATCCTATATTGCTGAATGCTAGAGTTACAAAGGTGAATAAGATATGGTTTTGATTTCAAGGAGATCACAACTGCAAGGATATTAAATTCTTAAAATATCTATATATGCCAGTGTATAATTAAGAAACTCAGACGAGATAATGGAAGTATCAGTATTTTTGTTTGTTTTAAAGAATGGTAAAACGCTTCAGTTGTGTCTGACTCTGTGTGACTCTATGGATCTTCGCCTACCAGGCTCCTCTCTCCATGGGATTCTCCAGGCAAGAATACTGGAGTGGGTTGCCATTTCCTACTCCAGGGAGGGAATCTTCCTAACCCAGGGATCAAATCTGTATCTCCTGCACTGACAGGCAGGAATAATAGGTATATAAAATATAAAGTACTTAAGAGTCACAAAAACCAAGTTATGATTTATATAAAACCATAGTATATTCCTTTAAAAGTAGTTTGTGTTTGGAAAGTGAATTTAGTGTTTAGAATGGATGCCATGTTGAGAGTCTGGTAGCTTCCCAGCTAGGAAAGACCTCTCTTCGTTAAGTTATACTGTCTGAGGACTTTCTTCAAAGGTAGCTGCTCCCTAAACAGCCCACGGAAGGTACACACAAGGGCGTGTTTGCAGTTTTCTGTAACAGATGGCTTTTTTCCCTTTCAAAGGGCTGCCTGGGCAGGTGCTCTTACTATGTTTAGAAATGAGTACGTCATAGGATCTAAAGCAGACTCTTTAAACTCATAAAACACTCAATTTATAAACTCTTAAGTAAGACTTTTAGATTTGGTAATCCCAGGAGACTCTTTATTATAAAGCAACTGGACTACGGGTTAAAGGTTCTGCTAATTATATTTCTTACTCAAAACTATCATCTAACCTTAGATCACACTGCAGCTGTAAAATGGTAATGCTGGCGGCTTCTTAAAAGCATTTCTCGGGAGCCTTTAATTGAAACGGCTGGTTCAATGAATCCAATTATCACCTTCCAAAAATTATTCTAACGTGACATTTATTTTCCTAACAGCAACAACTTTTAATGTTATAAAGAACTTTTCATCTTCATAATATATAAACAGGTGTGTTGACATTCCCTGTAAAACTATTTCACAAAGAACACAAGGTCCACTAATTAAAAAAACAAAGACCACCTTTTATTTTTGTTAGTCTTAATTAAGAGCAACAAATTAAAATTTTGTACTAATAAAGAAAAATCCTACAGAAAGCCCAATTAAAATGATATAAATTAAATAATAATAATAAAAAAGAACAGCATACCATTCTGGTGTTTACTAGGAAGGAAACTCTGCTACTTACTGCAGTGGCTCGAGAGAGTTCACGACATGTGCTGAGCAGTCCGTTTTGTAAATCGTCCCTCTGAAGCACCACGGTCTGAATGGCTGCTGGGTTATCTGCATTCATTTCTATCTCTTGGCTGGCTGACAGCAAAGCTTGCTCAAGCGTGTACTATTATAATAAAAAAATGATTACACTTAATGTTCTGCATCATCGAATTAATTCTTTTCTACTTCAGTTATCAGTGTCCTGATAATCATCATATAAAGTAACATCAGTTGTAGATAATAAACATAATTGTCCTACTTTCTCCTTGTGGAGCTGCTGAAGTTTCTCCTCCAGAGCGTGTACCACTTTATCTTGCTCACACAGTCGGCTTAGCTTGGCCTAGGTTACAGAGAAGATGTCTTTTGTTAGCAGTTTTTAATTTTTCCTGTAATTGGATTTAGGCATAACAAAAAAAACCCCTCACATTTAAAACAGCCAAGGAATAGCTAATCAGGTCAATCTTCATTTCAATCAATAAAATAAAAATTAAAATATAGAATACAGAGATAGGACGCTTTAAAAAATGCATATAAAGTAAAAAAGCATTTTCCACCATACTATTTAACTTACACAATTCAAAATACTCTTAGTAACCAAGCAGTCTCCTATGACTTCAGCAAATCATTTTAATGGGGTTAAGATATTTTCTCTACAAACTGCTGGAGAGTTTAAGTAACTTATGCAATCCTTAATTAAAACACAGACTGGATTCTCTTTTTATATTTTTTAAAGTATGCTTTTATGTTCTTCAGAAAATATTGCCTCTAACTATAATAATACAAGTAAAAACATTGCTAATGGAGAAAAATAACTTTCAACAATTTTAATGTTTTAAATTCTTGATAATACCTCACTTTTTAAATTATAAAAACATGAGAGAGCACTTTAATAAGACTTCGGTCCTGCAATAAACCAGTTCATCACATATCTGAAAATAAAAACCCGGAACAAACAGTAAATATATCCCAAGTGTTACTGCATAATGACACAAGAAAGCAAGAAATTTGAGATTCTTTCCTTGTCATTTATCTATTAAAGTAACCACCTTATCTTTGTTTGAGAACACAACTCAAGCCACATCAGATGGGATGCATTGAAATGAGGAGGTACAGCTCAGTGGAATAAAACCAGCAGAAATGAGGGAAGAATGAGATATAAATAAGGATGTTAGTGATGTAAAACATGATTAACAGCAGTAACAAAAGGATCCAGTGACAGAATTTCTAGAGGTTGACACTTTCTCCAGATGACAAAGTTTTACTTTGTCTCTAATCCTTCATAATTTTATATCAGAAATACTCTTCACTTTCACAGCTGCTAACTATGGGGGTGGGGTGGGAAGACGACAAGTCAGGGAGTGAGGATTTAATTCAATCTAAGTGCAAAAGAAGAAAACGTTATTTATTTGATGTCATTTTGGAGGGCAGAACAGGAAGAGGAAATCTTTTTTGTCACGCTTATTTCCAGCGTTTTGGCAGAGCATTGATAATACACTGCTTGCTAATACTTACATCGATATCTACTTCTTCGGGTCTGTATTTGTATACTGTGCCTCTGCATTCATCCTGTGACAGCTATAAGGGAAAATGTCACACAGCAACTTTAAAAGTGATTAAAAATATACATTTACTTAGTCTATAGTTAACATTTTAATTCATATAACAACAACAGAAATGGGGTTTTTAATGATTCTATACTTTTAAAAAGTTTAGTTCAAACACAGATCATTACAAAAATAGAAAATTATTGAACATCAATACAATCAATATGCAAGATACGTAAGAATGATGTTAACTTGAGCTTGTCAGACAAAATAAGAAGCTGGTCAAATAAAATTATGCAGCACCTTATGTTTTCCATTTGCGAGACACACATTATTTTAATGAAAAAAATTGACAAATACAATCAGAGCAGCTGTACTGAATCAAATCTCGAATCAGGCATTATTTCAGCAGTCAAAAACCGTGCTTTCAACAGTATACACATAACCACACAACTGTGTATGTGTACATTCAGATGCCAACACATCTTTGTACAATTTTATTAACAAAACCTAGAACACATTGTATACATATACGTAATATATAAACACACATACACAGTATAGACTTATCTTGTTCCTCTGTCTTAAGAACTAAAAGAATGGAGGAAAAGGATGGGTTTAATCGAAAAGAGGAAAAGCACTCAGAATCTCTTAAAACTGAAAGTCTACAGTATAAATATGGATGGCCAAATTTCATAAAAAGTAAGGATGTGTTCATTGACACCATCTGTTTTATTATATTGTAATGAATTTCTACTCATTGTATTCAAACATCCTATTTTCAGCTTCTTCCAAATATCTTTTGGTCAAGCCAATCCTTATTTCTGACTGTGCTAACCAAGATTTCAATAAGCCATTCCAGTCAGTTATACCATGGATTATATCATAGTGCCTCTGCAGGCAAAACTGACTGACTGCCATCTACGGGGTTGCACAGAGTCGGACACGACTGAAGTGACTTAGCAGTAGCAGCAGCAGACAGTGTAAGAAAAACATAGCAGGAAAATGTAATTGGGGCTCAATGCATGTTCACAAAGTGGTATACTTTTTCTCAAAATGGGGACAGGAATAATGTATCCCAACTACATTCTAGATTGGAAAATTAAATTTCACTACAAATGCATAAGAATATAAAAGTTACAACTATATATGCCTTCTCTGTAAAAAACTGCTTAACAGGTATATCTCAAGAAGGCACTATTTAAACAATAGATAACTTTAAATGGGTCTAGGAATGTGGAAATCAGAAGATTAGAAAAGGTAATAAGCATTCCAAACATACAATAATCAATCCTGGTTTCCATGTTTCACTTCAAGACATTGCTTTCACGTACCTCATGCAAATGATTCTGTGACTACTTAAGGGGTATGCAAAGTGACTATTAAACCATAGAACTTTCATAGAAAAGAACATCACATGAAAAATGAATTGAATGACAAAAGCCAGAATATTTATGCACTATTTTAAAATAAAGGCCACTGAATATGTCCTGCAAAGTGTCGACTGTCATTCTAAATAAAAGCACCTAGATCCAAGAAGAGTTTATACTTCTATCTAAAGAAAGTAGTGAAAAATAAGTTTTAAAATGCTTTCATCCATGACCAAAAAAAGTCAGAAACGCCAAAATCAGTATTTCTCATTTATAAAACATAAAAGATGTAAAGCCTTTAGCTGCTAAATGTCTACAAAGACTTTGCTTATTTAATATTTAAACGCCAAACAGCTTTACTAAACCATGGAATGTATAATTTGGGCATAAATAGTGCTATATCTAGATTAAAATGTGATTTGCACCTTATATCCCAAGTCAAAAGAGAAAAAGCCAAGTATTTAAAAAATGAAAACTCAGTAATTTATAACAAATATTTTGGATAATGGTATAACATTTTTATTTACAGAATCTCACTGCATTTTCATATGAGTTGGCAAATTATAAAAAGGAAAGATGTATATTGTGTACTTATAATTTTAGAATGCTATTTCCTGAAAACCATAGAAATAATAATACACACAAATTAGATTTATTTTGTTGTACCTGTGTTTTTGGTACCAACGAAGATTTATCTAAACCTTTTATCAACTTATTCAATAAAGATAACTGGATATCAACTAATAAAATCTTAAAATAATTAATCTTCCAATATGCATTTCTTTTGCCTGTGAGAAGAAACTCATAAGAAAACAAGATGGTTCTTTAAACAATTTACTTTTTTTTAAAAACTGGAGTACAGTAGATTAACTAAAAAATTAACCTTTAAGCATGGTCCATTTCCTATTACTGATTTTAATTACTGATGACTTTAAGAAAAGATGAATTTATTTATTTAAAAATTTTTTTAATTTGAAAAAAATTTTTTTTTTAAATTTGGCCACACCACAAGGCTTGAGGGATCTTAGTTTCCCAACCAGGGGCTGAAACTGAGTCATGGCAGTGAAACTGCCGAGTCCTAACCACTGGACCACCATGGAATTCTAGAATACAATTTATTTTTAAAAATTTCCATCTAGAATCAAAGAAGTTTACTATTTTGTTCTCCATATCAAAATCCTAGTAATAAGAAACATTAACTTCATGAATACTCTGATTAACTCAAGTTCTACATGAAATAATGTTTCATGGCAATATTTTTTTATCATTTTTCAAACACATCTTTAGCAAGAAAGTTCTGAGTTTGAATACCGTTGTTTGAGGTACCTCTGCAACACTAGAAAAGTTAAGTGACAGGGGGTTACTTAAGTAATTAATTCAGTTTGAGAAGCATATTATATAGACTTTACTGATTATATAAGGATATGCATTATATTTAGAAATTCAGAACTTTTTCATAGTATAGTATCATAATCTTTTTAAAAACTGGTTTGGCATTAAGTTAAACAAAATCACTTCTGCCAATTAAAACTGAACCTTCTAGAGTATCCCTTTTAAGTATGTGAAATACATATATGTGTATATATATATCTTTTGAAGCATATGAATATATACATAAAAGACAAAAACAGATCCAAGGGGAAATATTTCGATAAAATTAGACATGTCCTACAAAAACTCAAAAATGCTCTTAGGGCTATGCATGCATATTTGCTAATCAACCTGTATCTTTTAAAACAATTATCATGTGATTAATTTCACTGATATTAATTATGCTATAAAAATTCTAGTACAAATTGTACTTCTGAAAGGAGACAGAATGATTAATAGAACCAGAGGAAGTTTTAAACTTGATGCTCACTTAACATTTGCTTTGATTCAGTTTTAGGTTCTTTTTATTTGACTAATTTTAAGAAAATTACTGGGACTTCCCTAGTGATACAGTGGTTAAGACTCCATGCTTCCACTGTAGAGGGTATGGATTCAATCCCATGTCAGGGAACTAAGATCTTGCATACTGAAAGGTGACCCCAAAAATTAAAAAAAAAAATACTGCTTAGGTAATTTCTCAGGTGTCCTCTTTCTTTTAGGAAAATGGAACACAGAGGGTCTCCTGAGAGAAAACCTGAAATGGCTATGACTCAGAATAATTGGTCATAAAACACTGTTATGCTATGTTGTGTCATGTGCCAGCTCTTGTGATGCTGCAGAATGTAGCTCGCAAGGCTCCTCTGTCCATGGGACTTGCCACGCAATACTAGAGTGGGTTCCCGTTTCCCTCTCTAGGGGATCTTCCTGACCCAGGGATCAAACCCGAGTCTCTTGTGTCTCCTGCACTGACACGTGGATTCTTTACCTCTGTGCCACCTGGGAAGCCCGTATTGCCACTTCATTTTCAGCTAAATTTCAGGAACCCATCAAGACAGCATTGCAATGCAATCCCAGAAAAGCAAACCATCACGTGTACAACAAAAATTTTCATAAAGATTTTCTTTCAATAATAACACTAGAAGGAAAATCTGGAGAAAAACAAGATGTAATTTCAATTCATAGAAGTCTATATAGACAGAGTTTAAGAAATGTGTCTGTCACTTTTATCTACCAATGATGCTCTGCCAATAATCAATCACTTTACTACTGGCTAGTTAAAGAAAAGAACTTTAGAATTAACCAAAGTTAATTCTAGAAACTAAAAAATCCCTAGATTGGACAGCACTGATAGTCAATATTGATTACCTGGCTGCCCATATTTCGAACTCAGGCATGGCTGCTGCTCTTAGACCTTCAGATCTTCCTGTTCTGTGCAATTTCAGGTTGTTTTTTTTTTTTCTTTCAAGAATCAGTATGTGGAAATATGTGTATATAAATCTATTACTCTTTCAGTATTCAAGGTCACTGATGCTATGGAAGACCAGTCTCAGATAACCTCCATGTTTTTGGAAAAACTCCAGGGAGAACTTCTAGTGCAGCTGAATGATTTCAATCAGCAATGAATTCTCCACCATCAGCCTTGATTACTGACCAATATAAAAAGAAAAATCAAACCAAACAGAAAATCTCAGCTCTTACTTATTGGAAATATACAAAATGTGAAAAACGAAAACACAACCTGTTAGAGTAAAAGGCCTTCGATCTCATGTCAGTCAGCATTTTACAAAATTAGAAACTGACAGCTTTGTGTGCTGAAAAGGTTATCAATTCCAGATCAAGTCCTAAGGTTCATTTCAAAAAGTGTGGCTTTTTGCAGTGAAGTAGCAAGGTTCTATAATCTCGTGACTTTAAGAATGGAGACTCCTTTTTCTTTTGAAGAGTAAAGCTGTTTAACTTTAAATATTTAATACTTTATCTCCTTGTTGCAAATTAAAAACTACGCTCGATCACATATTCTACATGTTTTGAAAACTGGGCTCAGAAATAAAGAGTCACCCTCCCACCAACTGCTTCAGTCTCCCAGTTACAAGTTCCATCACACAGACCTCAAGGCGCCTTGAGGCAAACTGGAGACCTTTAAAGCCAGTGCAAGTTCAAGGTGCTTCTTTTTACCAGGTGCTTTTACATATTTCAATTAAAAGGTATATTCATTTTTCATGTTAGTTAATTTTCTTCCTCGGTATGATTTTTAAAGTATTGTGACAGGTCATAGGCCACAGTTAATTCAAGGGTGTTGAAGTGGAAGAAGCTAAGCTGATGTTGCAAAACACACAGCTAAGAACATTTAGACCATGAAACACGAAAAAGAAAAAAAAATACTGGAGAGGAATGCGTAACATGACTTCTTTTGCAGATCTGCAGATTACCGAGGTCCTAAGTTCAAGCCAGCCAACGCCATGGCACATATTTTGAGTTAGGGAAGAGAATGGGGTAAGATATGCAGACCATGACGACTACAGAAGAGTGAAAAGAATACAGGGAGAAGTCACTCCCAGTATGGTAAGAAATGGTCATCTTTAGTTTTTACCATACCACAGTACAGAAACAAGCCTTAAATAACTTCCATACAAATATAAACTATTCCTAAAACACTGCGGGGGAGAGAGGTTGGGGAGCTTACCCCTGAAAGGGAAAAAAGAAATTCTTTTTAACTTTTCCCTAAGAATCAGTTACAATGCTTTAATCAAAAATTAATGGCAAGTTAGTAAAAAGTTTTTACACATGTACTGCAGACCTCCAAGTACATTTCAATCAAATACTCTGTACAAAAACTTCAAGAAAATGGCACACTTAATATTCAACAGCAAAATGTTCAGCAAAGCCATGCGAAGAACTGCAGCGTCTTGAAAAGCATGGATGAGTTGGGTTGTTGTTTTTATTTTTTTTTCCAAAGAGACAGAAACAAAGAATGGAATAAGAAAAAGACTAATGTTATGAGTAACTTTGAGGAGAAACCAAAACGGTCACTGAGGGGTTTTGCAGATGATAAAGCAGTATCATTCACTGTCCAAGACCTTACTTGCTGGTACAGTTGGGGTCTTAGCGCCGAGTTCTCAATCATTGTGTGAACCATGGTGATAATAGGTTCATTTTCTTTCATCTATTTCAAATCAGGAGGAGCATACAGCAAACATCAGTTTACAGCATAGCTAGATTTGAAAGACGACACTGTAAATATAGCCTCTACTTTAATATCTTCCTAAGAGTGCAGTTGTTTATATATTATCCCAAGGTTGTACAGAATCGATATAAGCCATTTCAAACAAGTATGAAAAGTTGTAAAATACTGCCAAAATTATAAAGGGCTTACTAACTGCAGTGAAGGCTTTATTTAATAAACATAACCAATATAGTCAATTAATGAATATCCTTATATACACTAGAACAGATGATAAAGCATTAAGATTCAAAGGATAAACTAAAAGGCAACCACCTATAAACTTAAAAGGAAAAAAATGGCATAACTTAATTAGCTATTTAGTAAAAAGGCTTAAAATGATATTCAGTTCTTTATAAGGTTATTCAGAAAAAACTTAGCTCTCAACAAATAATACCTTCTCACTTAAACAATCACACGCTTTATTATTAATCTTGATAGACACTTATATATACTATACTTCAGATTATCTCAAAGTATAACACCATATGCAGAATGATTTCAAAGCTGTGCAAACTCAAATTAAATAAGCGAAGACTCAGTGAATCTCCCAGCTCTTTAAAAGACTGAAATCATGTTTCACATTTCCAGCTATATTGTACTTAATTACTGCCTCTAGAAAAATATTTGTTTTAGCAGGCTCTGGACTCAAAAGTTGAAGCATTCAAAAGACAATTATCATTATGTATAGACAATAAAAGGCCAACATATTTGTACTATTTGTAAGCAGACAAGTCTGTTTATAGTTGCAATTCGTGACATTTAGTTTATATAATTTCATCCCCTATATTATAGAAAATAAGCATTTCTATCATGGTTAATAAATGCTACTTCACTGACTTAACAAAATCTGCAAAAGTTTACTAATCTTAAGACTGAATGCATAAGTAAAAATTAAATCTGGAAAACTATACACCTAGACCATTTTATTTGCAGTCTAGTTACCAATGTTTCAAGTCAGTAATTTCTGTTTTAGCTGTCAAATGAGAAACCTTCTGTGACTGGTTTAATCTCCTTTTAAAAAGTTTTATTCTAGGTAAGTAATTTGTTTTTAAATCTAAACATTTAATATTAGTTAAACTCAAATGTCTGTATGTCAGTAAAACTCAAATCTACACGCTGGTTGAATTCAAACTCTCTTCCCCTCACTATTACCCAGTAAGGGACCAAGGCATTTACAGGTGACCTCTCATGCACACAGGAAAGAACTGTGTTAATAGGAAGTACAAGATAAAATTTTACTGTTGGGAAGTAACTTATAAGTAGGCAACTATAGATAAAAAGTTTTCTTTAGTAGAAAATAACTTTTATACAGAAATTTAAGACCTCTTTATATTTTAAAGTTTATGTTTTAAAGGAGTGCTTGTCGTTTTATCTTAACCAAAGAGTTGAGTGTGTGCTAAGTTGCTTCACTCAAATCTGACTCTTTGCAGCCCTCTTTGAGCCCTCTGTCCATGGGATTCTGCAGGCAAGAATCCTGGAGTGAGTTGCCATGCCTTCCTCCAGGGGATCTTTCCGACCCAGGCATTGAATCTGCATCTCTTGTGTCTCCTGCTTTGTCAGGCGGGTTCTTAAACACTAGTGCCACATGGGAAGCCCAAGCAAATGTGGATCTTGGAATAAAGTGTAACTGCCTTTGGTTTTGGCCTCATCATTTGACTGCACTGATACATACTTCGTATAATGTGGGCTTCCCTTCTGGCTCAGCTGATAAAGAATCCCCCTGCAATGCAGGAGACCTGGGTTTGACCCCTTGGTTGGGAAGATCCCCTGGAGCAGAAAGGCTACCCACTCCAGTATTCTGGCCTGGAGAATTCCATGGACTATATAGGGTCCCCGGGGTCGCAAAGAGTTGGACACGACTGAGTGACTTTCACTTTCTTTCATATAATGTAGGTAGCCTAACACTCTTCATTTTCAGTATTAAATCATTTTGATTTTCAAAGCAATCTCATCTACACTTGCTGTTTTTCAAGAGCATGCCATGAAAATTAGACAGAAAAGTACTTGAGTTAGATTAGGTGAGGGGTTTGGGGGTTGGGAGGAAGAGGGTAGAGGGCCTGGGGGTTTGAAAGATGGTCAAGAGCATGAATGTTTAAGAAATCATGCAGGTTGGATAGTCTCCAAACATAAAAGACACTCAAGGTCAAAAATGCAACTGCCTGTGGAGTCTTGCAAATAGGCCCTTGTCACATGGTCAGGTTTGTCAATACGGTGGTTTTTCACCTTTAAGTCGAGCTTCAACAGGGTACAGGCCAGTGACTAGTATTCAGACTTTAGACCTTTAGGAATTACTTTTTAAAAATGTATTTAAAAAGGGACAATATTGTTTTTAATCCAGCCTGATTTATTTAGCAGAATACTTCCAGAGGGTAAACATGCATGCTATAGAGGGACGCCACATTTTCGATTTAAAAACTGCCTCCATTTAATTTACCTATCAAAGATCATTAACTAATAGCCAGGACATGGAGACAACCTAGATGTCCATCAGCAGATGAATGGATAAGAAAGCTGTGGTACATATACACAATGGAGTATTACTCAGCCGTTAAAAAGAATTCATTTGAATCAGTTCTGATGAGATGGATGAAACTGGAGCCGATTATACAGAGTGAAGTAAGCCAGAAAGAAAAACACCAATACAGTATACTAACACATATATATGGAATTTAGGAAGATGGCAATGACGACCCTGTATGCAAGACAGGAAAGGGGACACAGATGTGTATAACAGACTTTTGGACTCAGAGGGAGAGGCAGAGGGTGGGATGATTTGGGAGAATGGCATTCTAACATGTATACTATCATGTAAGAATTAAATCGCCAGTCTATGTCTGAAAAAAAAAAAAAAAACAAAGATCATTAACTATTAAGTCACTAAGAGGGGGGACCTTGTGAGAAGACACTGACTTAGGAACAGAAAAACTAAAAATACAAAGAGCAAAAATAACATTTAATAAATGACTATTTCTTAAAAACTGAAGTATAGTCGATTTATAATACTAGATTATTTTCAGGTGTGCAATACAGTGATTCAGTATTTTTATAGGTTATACCCCATTTAAAGTTACTATAAAATGAGCTACATTCCTTATGCTATACAAAATATTCATGTAGCTTCTTTATTTTATACCCAGTTGTTTATCTCTCTTAATCCCCTACCTCTAGCTGGCCCCTCCCCGCTCCCGCGTTCCCCCTGGTCACCACTAGTTTGTCCTCCACATCTGTCAGTCTGTTCCTGTTTCGTTACATTCATTTGTTTGTTTTCACTTTTCAGATCCCGTATATGAGTGATAACATATGGTATTTGTCTTTCTCTAACAAAGTCAAAGTGAAAGTCCCTCAGTCGAGTCTGACTCTTCGACCCCATGGACTCTACAGTCCGTGGAATGCTCCAGACCAGAATACTGCAGGGGGTAGCCTTTCCCTTCTCCAGGGGACCTTCCCAACCCAGGGATCAAACCCAGGTCTCCGGCACTGCAGGCAGATTGTTTACCAGCTGAGCCACAAGGGAAGCCCAAGAATACTGGAGTGGGTAGCCTATCCCTTCTGCAGCGGATCTTCCCAACCAAGGGGGTTCCCTGCATTTCAGGCAGATTCTTTACCAACTGAGCTATCAGGGAAAAAAATAACATTTAAAGTTACAAAGTGTAGAGTGTCACAGAGACAACTTCTGAAGCTGACTACTTTTCATTATGAAAAATTTCAAATGTATATATCAAATCCTAGAATATTAAACTTAGACGGCATCTTTGGAAAGTGACAATTTAGTACAGTAAAGAAATGAAAAATGTCAGCAGCTATTATTTTGAATTGTAGGACAGAATGATTATTTATTTTTTCTCTATACTTCTCTGAATTTCCCCAATTTTCTCCATTGTACAGATATTGCTTTTCTAATTAAAAAAACAATGTTATTTGAGAGTCAATGATAAAAATATATAAATCGCAAATAAACTAAATTAATGAACAACTGTATCTTGTGACCCCCTGGGGACACAAGAAGCTAAGAAAAAACTTCAGTACATGTGTTCATATCATGTATAAGGTTGCTGAAGTCCTTTAGTGCAGCAAGGCCCTGATCTAGAACTGTTCTTACCACCTTTATTCTGCCTTATGAATCTGTATGCATATCAGAAATTGACTGAAGAAACATTAACTAAAAAAAGTAAGCTACCACAATGCATTTGTAAACACCTACAACTATCATTTTTTTTCCTTTTTATTACAGGCTACATCACAAATCAAAGTTCAAGTTTATTTCTACCAGTGGTTCTAAACCCAGAATCATGTGAGGAGCTTGAAAAGAACAGAGATCCTGACTTCCAGATAATGATAACATACATCTCAAAAATCTCTGATGTGGACAATATCATTAAAATATCAAGGTGACAGTCTGGCCTCAAGATTCCTTTTGACAGAAAAGTAACTACAATGTTCTTTCCCAAAGTGTTGAAGTCAGTCAAATGTAATCTGAGCATAGTGAATGTTCTTCAGTTCACATACTCTTAGAGGATCTCATCTCACTCAAGTCGGAGAGATGGGGAAGTCTATCTGCAGAAAGAAGCAGCAGGGGAACCATTTCAGAATTCCCCTGGGCATCACACCCACCTGACCAAGGGCTGCTAGGATGCCTGGGCAGTGGGCTTCTAGGGACGAAGGGCACAGAGGAGTGGTCCTGTACCTGGCGCCACCCCTCTTGTGTGCAGCATGCAATGGCTGAGGGCAGCTAAACACAACACTCAAGATCTCACACAACAGGAGTTTGGTTCCCATTAAGCAATTTCACTGACAAGTCTGACTCAGTCTCTTGTGGGGACACGGCTCCTTTCTCCTGGCTCCTGGTGCGCCCAAGGTTTTGTTTGTGCCCTCCAAGAGTCTGTTTCCCCAGTCCTGTGGAAGTTCTATAATGAAATCCCACTGGCCTCCAAAGTCAAATTCCCTAGGGGTTCTCTGTCCCTTTGCCAGATCCCCAGGTTGGGAAATCTGTTGTGGGTCCTACAACTTTTTTAACAGTGAGAGAATTTCTTTGGTATAACTGTTCTATATTTTGTGGGTGGAGAAATAACTCCAGAAAGAATGAAGAGACGGAGCTAAAGCAAAACACCACCCAGCTGTAGATATGACTGGTGATAGAAGTAAACTCCAATGTTATAAAGAACAATATAGCATAGGAACCTGGAATGTTAGGTCCATGAATCAAGGCAAATTGGAAGTGGTCAAACAGAAGATGGCAAGAGCAAACATTGACATTTTAGGAATTAATGAACTAAAATGGACTGGAATGGATGAATTTAATCAAACGACCATTATATCCACTACTGCGGGCAAGAATCCCTTAGAAGAAATGGAGTAGCCCTCAGAGTCAACAAGAGTTTGAAATGCAGTACTTGGGTGCAATCTCAAAAATTACAGAATGACCTCTGTTCCTTTCCAAGTCAAAACATTCAATATCACAGAAATCCAAGTCCAAGCCCCAGCCACTAATGCTGAAGAAGCTGAAGCTGAATGGTTCTGTGATGACCTATAAGACATTCTAGAACTAACACCCAAAAAAGATGTCCTTTTCATCACAGGCGGCTAGAATGCAAAAGGAGGAAGTCAAGAGATAACACGAGTAGCAGGCAAGTTTGACCTTGGTGTACAAAATGAAGCAGGGCAAAGGCTAACAGAGTTTTGCCAAGAGAATGCATTAGTCATAGCAAACACTCTCTCCCAATACACAAGAGACAACTCTACACATGGACATCACCAGATGGTCAATTCCAAAATCAGATTGATTATATTATTTGCAGCTGATGGTGGAGAAGCTCTATCCAGTCAGCAAAAACAAGACCGGGAGCTGACTGTGTCTCAGATCATGAAGTCCTTATTTCCAAATTCAGACTTAAATTGAAGATAGTAGGGAAAACAACTAGACCATTCAGGTATGACCTAAATCAAATCCCTTACAATTATACAGTGGAAGTGACAAACAGATTCAAGTGATTATATCTGATAGACAGAGTACCTGAAGAACTACAGACGTAGGTTCGTGGCTTTGTACAGGACACAGTTATCAAGACCATCCCCAAGAAAAAGAAATGCAAAAAGGCAAAATGGTTATCTGAGGAGGCATTACAAATAGCTGAGAAGAGAAGCCAAATACAAAGGAGAAAAGGAAAGATACACCCATCTGAATGCAGAGTTTCAAAGAAGAGCAAAGAGAGATAAGAAAGCCTTCCTCAATGATCAATGCAAAGAAATAGAGGAAAACAATAGAATGGGAAAGACTAGAGATCTCTTCAAGAAAATTAGAGATACCAAGGGAACTGTTCATGCAAAGATGGGCACAATAAAGGATGGAAACGGTACGGACCTAACAGAAGCAGAAGATACTAAGAAAACATGGCAAGAATACGTAGAAGAACTGTACAAAAAAGATCTTCATGACCCAGATAACCTCGATGGTGTGATCACTCACCTAGAGCCAGACATTTTGGAGTCTGAAATCAAGTGGGCCTTAGGAAGCATCACTACGAACAAAGCTAGCTGAGGTGATGGAATTCCAGCCGAGCTATTTCAAATCCTAAAAGATGATGCTGTGAAAGTGCTGCACTCAATATGCTAGCAAATTTGGAAAACTCAGCAGTGGCCACAGGACAGGAAAAGGTCAGTTTTCACTCCAATCCCAAAGAAAGGCAATGCCAACGAATGCTCAAACCACTGCACAACTGCACCCATCTCACACGCTAGCAAAGTAATGCTCAAGATTCTCCAAGAGACACTTCAACAGTATGTGAACTGAGAACTTCCAGATGTTCAAGCTGGATTTAGAAAAGGCAGAGGAACCAGAGATCAAATTGCAACATCCACTGGATCATCAAAAAAGCAAGAGAGTTCCAGAAAAACATTTACTTTTGCTTTATTGACTATGCCAAAGAGTTTGTGTGGATCACAACAAACTGTGAAAAATTCTTAAAGAGATGGGAATACCAGATCACCTTACCAGCCTCCTGAGAAATGTGTATGCAAGTCAAGAAGGAACAATTAAAACCGGACATGGAACAACAGACTGGTTCCAAATTTGCAAAGGAGTATGTCAAGGCTGTATATTGTCACCTGCTTATTTAACTTATATACAGAGTACATCATGCAAAATGCTGGGCTGGAGGAAGCACAAACTGGAATCAAAATTGCTGGGAGAAATATCAATAACCTCAGAAATGCAGATGACATCACCCTTAAAGCAGAAAGTGAAGAGGAACTGAAGAGCCTCTTGATGAAGATGAAAGAGAAGAGTGAAAAACCTGGCTTAAAATTCAACCTTCAAAAAACAAAGATCATGGCATCCGGTCCCATCACTTTGTGGCAGATGGATGGGAAAACAGTGGAAACAGTGGCAGATTTTATTGTTTTGGGCTCCAAGACCACTGCAGATGGTGATTGCAGCCATGAAATTAAAAGATGCTCGCTCCTTGAAGAAAAGCAATGACCAACCTAGACAGCATGTTAAAAAGCACAGACGTTACTTTGCCGACAAAGGTGCCTCTAGTCAAAGCTACTGTTTTTCCAGTAGTCATGTATGGATGTGTGAATAGGACCATAAAGAAAGCTGAGCACAGAAGATTTGATGCTTTTGAACTGCGGTGCTGGAGAAGACTCTTCAGAGTCCCTTGGACTGCAAGGAGATCCAACCAGTCAGTCCTAAAGGAAATCAGTCCTTAATAGTCACGGAAGGACCAATGCTGAAGCTGAAGCTTCAATATTTTGGCCACCTGATAGGAAGAACTATCTTATTGGAAAAGATCCTGATGCTGAGAAAGATTGAAGGCAGGAGGAGAAGGGGACAACAGAGGATGAGATGGTTGGATGGCATCACCGACTTGATGGACATGATTTTGAGCAAGCTCTGGGAGTTGGTGACGGACAGGGAAGCCTGGCGTGCTGCAGTCTATGGGGTTGCAAGAGTCGGACACGACTGAGTAACTGAACTGAACTGAAACAATTTTAATAATCTGACTGAACTTTTACTCTCTGCACATCACTGAATTACAAATACTTGATCTTTTTTTGCTCCAAATAATCCTAGAGATAGGCTAGTGGTTTCTTTTACTAAGTCACCTGTGAAAACTGTCTGTCTGTCTGTCAACGTCTCTCTCTCTCTCTCTCTCTCTATTTTATTGAAATATACTTGACTTACAATGTTGTGTTAGTTTCTCCTGTGGAGCAATGTGATTTGGTTATCTATACATTCTTTTTCTTTCCTTTTCCGTTATAGTTTATCACAGGATATTGTATATATTAATGGTTCCCTGTGCTACACACAGTAGGACTTTGTTGCTTATCCATTCTATATATACTAGTTTGCAGCTGCTAATCCCAAACTTCCAATCCATCCCTTCCAGACACCCTTCTCCCCCTTAGCAACCACAGTCTGTTCTCTATGTCTGTGAGTCTGTTTCATAGATAGGTTGGTTTGTGTCATGAAATACCTACATTTTAATACATAGAAAATGATCATTTCTATAACTTACACTAAAACAGCACACTCTACTTAGTTTTTGCGATGTGAACTTTATAAAACAGCTTTCAAATTAAAGCAGTGCAAGATGCCCTAAAAACAAAAACCATAATGCTCTATGAGACCTTGGAATTTCATGCTTAAGTTCCTTAAAAGACAAAAACAAAAGGACTATCCAGTAATTCTCTTCTGACTTGACTACTACAAGAACCCTAGGCAGCGTTAAGGAACTGCTTCTAATAGCTGATGTATTTTGGTTTTAAGGAATCAGAGCAAGAGAAAGACTAATTAGTATGTGGAGGATGGTTAATAATTTACTTGGAAATCAGTTAAATGCTTCGCTTCCTGCTTTAATTCCTTCTTTGAAGTGAAAGGTAATACAGGTTTGGGTTCCAGTTAATTGCAAAATTATAAAGCATTATGAAAGGCCCATTGTTTATTATAAAACGAGAACACAGGATTCGGGCATTACACAATTTTCATAACTCACTTCAGCAATAAATAAAAAAATCTAAATGGATAGATTTAGGTGGTGGTACCAGTATATGTCTGTTTACAGGTGGTGCCAATATATGTCTGTTTACAAGAAAAACACGTATTTTACTTGAAATGTGTCAGTCTAAATGATTATAAAAACTACCTAGAAAATTTGATACTTTAGTCTCTTTCTCAGGTTTGAGGCATTTTGGGCAAGTATGAATACAGAGCCTTCTTTGATGTTACTGTTGCAAATATCTTGATTAAAAACCCATCATTGGGACTTCCCTGGTGGTCCAGTGGTTAAGAATCTACCTCCTCAACACAATTCTATGCAACTTATGCCATGGCTGGTAGGGTCATGAGCAGCTTTCCAAAAGACGCCTGTGGCTGGGAAAGGGTTCCAGGTGTGTGGAGACAGACGCCACCTTCGTCCCTAGAGGGCCTACTATGCTCCCAAAGCATGGCCTCCAGTTTCTATCAAGGTGTGTACAGATCCTGTCATTCTTCTTTTCTTGGATCTAGTTCCTGAGCAGGGATGGAATCCAGGCCCCCTGTGTTGGGAGCACGGAGTCTTAGCCACTGCACCACGAGGGAACCCCCCGCTGTCACTTTTCCCTGTGTGCCATACATGAAAAAGGCAGAAAGCACTAAGACGCTGTTTATGTTTCAAAAAAACCCAGATGTCTCTTCTTTCTTTGGTGTTCTTGTCATTATCTTAGCAGTTCTCAAACCTGACTGAGGGGGAAAAATAAATCACTGGTGGGGTTTTAAAAACATGCAGAGTTGGGGAGAGGGGCTCTGGCAACCTGGCAGCTGGGGTGCAGAAGTCCTTGTGAATAGTACTTTTGTTTTTGTCTTGCTAAAGATCTAGTGGTAGTTCTGACAGGAAATCAGGCATGAGAACCACAATCCCGCCCCAGCACTAATTTAAGTAACTGAGGACCAATTCAACCATTACCAATTAGGAATTTTTTCAAGGTCCTGATAAGCTGGTACTAAATGTTGGTCAAGATATCTGTGCAATTATCAAAAGATGAAAAATTTCAAATTAATGATCTAAATACAAGTATATTGCATGGAGACGAAAATATTCTTGTTTTTGTATGAAATACAGCATTAAAAGACTTCACTCCCTTAAAAAATCAATTGAATTGCTTTATTATCAGTGGGCTCAGCAGAATCCACTGAGATCTGGGGATATTACTAAGAATTCAATTTCCAACCGCCTGTTGTTCTATTATCCTAGCAATTTCAAAGTATCTATTTAAAAATATCTATTGCTACAGAAACTAGCCCAGCTAGGATTGCAGAAGGATCAGTATGCTGTAAATCATAAGATAAATGCTCCTGAATAATTTTAGGGGGAGGGTCAGGAAGGAGAAAGACTAGCAGTGAGCAAAGACAGGACAATCATTCATATAATTGGTCCTTGGGAAGATTAATTTCCCAATCCCCCTTTATGTATAAGAAGTGGTTAAGTCGTGGCTTAAATGCTCTTTAAAAAGTTTATATAGGACTGCTCTGGTGGTTCAGTGGCTAAGACTGCCTGCCCCATGTAGGAGGCCTGGGTTCAATCCCTGGTCAGGGAACTAGATCCCACAGCCAGCCAGCCAGTGCGTGAGCTCAGCTGTGTCTGACTCTCCACGACTACATGGACTGTAGCCTCCACCAGGCTCCTCTGTCCATGGAATTTTCCAGGCAAGAATACCGAAGTGGCTTGCCATTTCTTACTCCAGATCTTCCCAACACAGGGATCAAACCTGTGTCTCTTTCGTCTGCTGCACTGGCAGGTGGGTTCTTTACTAACTGAAACATCCTGCATGCTGCAATGAAAATAGATCGAAGATCCTATGTGCTGCAGCTAAGACTTGGTATAGACAAATAAACAAAGAAACAACACCACCACCACATCTGGCAAATTACAAGCCTGACACCTGGTGCAATAAATGCTTATTTAAAAAAAAAAAGTTTATATAATAAATCATCTAGAATAACATTGTCCAACAGAACTTTCTGTGATGATAAAAATGCTCTCTACTGGTACAGTCCAAAATGACACACCAGTGGCTCTTCTGCCCTTGAAATGTGGCTAGTGTGATGCAGGAGATGAATTTTACTTTTCTAATTTAAATAGCTACATATGGGCTAGTGGCTATTATACTGGACAGTATAAGCCTAGAAATTCTAGACTGGCAAAGTTAAGTATAATTTTCCCCTAAATGTTTGCTCAAGCTCTGTCTAGTAACGGATGCTCCTTGAGTTTGAATTCTGCACTAACAGCTTTCTCCTTTTTTGGCGGGGTGGGGGCAATCAGTCTGGATGATTTCTAGCAGCCCTACAGAGCTTTTGTCCTTCACTGATAACCAATGAGAAGACCCATTTCTGTGCAGTCATTTTCCATTTAAATGGAAAATGGACTTTTCCTGAGCTTTTAATGTCATTTTAGAAAAAAGAATTTTTAAGTTGGGACTCTGTCTTAACAATAGCCCAAAACCCTGATAGCCTTAATCACCACAGAATCCATCTCTCAAGAATGTCCTCCTGTGTCTAGATCAATAAACTCTTAAGATGTGTGGCAAAAATAAAAGGCTAAAGAATTTGACATGCCCGGGGGTGAAGCTGTGAGGATTGCAGGGGCCTTTATAAACAGGTCATTTGGATAATGACAACGTAAATGCCTTCCACTCTCATTCTAGGCACAGCTGAAAGTCCCAGAACCTGAGATTGAAGGGTATGACTACCTATAGAAACTGCTCATTGTTTAACAGGAAGCAGGAAAATCTGAAGTGACTTTTTAAATAGAAGAATGTAAATAAGTCTCTTTATAACCAATGGGGCAAAGTATGGAGGTCTATTACTTTGGAAATTTTAAAGCAATCAGAACAGACGGTTCATGCTGTATGTGGTTTCTAAAGGTAGAACTTTGGCAAAGTATTATTATTACATATATTCAGAAAAAATTCAATGGTGCTTTAAAAGACGCAGCTAGATGATATAATATATCCTCTTTTTCTTTAAGGGAGAAAGACAGATTTAAAAAAAAAAGAAAGAAAGAAAGAAAAAGAGAAAGAAAACTGGGACACGAACACAGGAGTCATACCTGTCGTTCCCCCAAAAGGAAAAAAAGAGCATTTTTAAACTGACCCTAAGTACTGGCTTCAGGAATAAGATCCACTTATTGAGGCATATTATGAAAATACCCCTAATCCAGCAGAATAAAAGGGGGGCAATCTCTATATTCACAACCTTAGTTAAACTGCTGAATTTTTTAAGTCACCATTTTGAGATACATATCTGGGGTATATTTCAAGGAAACTTTTAAGGTCTAGGCTAATGTCTTTCTAAACAATCTACAATTTACATAAATTATAAACGTAAATTGTTTGGAATTTTCTAAATTTGTACTTTTCCAAACCATTTACAAATTACAGTGTCATCCTTTTTCATCTATGGGCCTTTTAAGAATTTTTTTAAAAAATCCTTTTGGCTACAGGATACATTTTATAGATCTGATTTTTGCTTCAGTGGCTTAAATCTGTTTTCCTTTTCTTCCCTTGGATAATATTTTTTTAAGTTTTTTAATTGGCGGATAATTGTTTCACAATATTGTGCTGATTTCTGCCATATACCAACATGAACCAGCTTGTTTTTCCTGATTAATAACTTAAAAAAAATACTGGTCCTTTAAGCAATGTACTATTATCTGATGACACCATCTTTATTCCCGGTATCCACAGGAAACTAGAAATATGAAGAGAACTCAAAATACATTTTGTAAAAATGTTTTATGGTGGAAAAGATGTTTGAAATGGTCATATATTTCTCTTCCTTGAAAGCATTTTGCAAAATGATACCACAAAATGATTTTTTTTTTCCCCCCTAACTTGGTACACTGGGTCTTAGTTGCAGCATGTGGGATCTTCAGGGGCGGCATGTGGGATCTAGTTCCCTGACCTGGGATTGAACCCGGATGCCCTGAATTGGGAGCCTGGAGTCTTAGCCACTGGACCACCAGGGAAGTCCCAAAAACGATACTATTTTGAAGGAACAAAACATTCCCAAAGTCAAAATCTTACATCATTTCTGCTAGGGAGAAAAAAGAGTATTTATTTTGGCCAATGGGTAAATCTATTCTAAAATATATTTGAGCTTTAAATCAAAATTAAAATATCCTCTAGATACAGGATCTGGGCTTTATTAACAGCAATCGCATTCCTATTGAGTTAAAGTTGGCACTAACAGAATTCCTACCATTAATTCAAAGATTTATCAGCTTATGTTTTAACTACATAATCACATCCTTAGGTTGATCCCAGAAAAGATTTTGGCATTTATGCTCAAGTTTATTTCCTTCCTGAGCTTTGAAAACCATTTACAATTCTACCTTATAAGCTCTAACATCCTGCCTGACACTGAGCTCCATAAATCTCTGCTGAATGAACTTACTGGAAAAAAAAAAAAAAAAAAAGATAGAAGAAAAAAAGAGCCACAATAATTGGGTTATAAAATATTAGCTTTTGTAAATAAATCGTGGAACTGTATTATGCATTTTAGGAGGAGTGGGGAACTACTGTTTTCATTTTCCTGTCTTGGTGGTGGTGGTGGCAGTCCTTGAGAAGTTGTGTCTGACTGTTGTGACTCCATGGCCTGCAGCCTGCCAGGCTCCTCAGTCCATGGTATTTTCCAGACAAGAATAGTGGAGTGAATTGCCATTTTCTTCTCCAAAACATATAGAGATACATATTGAAATACTACAGTTTTATTAAACTAAAGTTTACTAATAGCAATTTATTTGGAGAAAATCTTTAAAATTAAATCTTTTATCTTTATAAAACTAATTACACATCATTAAGATACTGTGAAGTCGCTCAGTCGTGTCCGACTCTTTGGACTGTAGCCCACCAGGCTCCTCTGTCTGTGGGATTCTCCAGGCAACAGTACTGGAGTGGATTGCCGTTTCCTTCTCCAGGAGATCTTCCCAACCCAGGGATCGAACCCAGGTCTCCCGAATTGCAGGCAGATACTTTACCATCTGAGCCACCAGGGAAGGCTTCCCTGGTGGCTCAGAGGTTAAAGCGTTTGCCTCTAATACGGGAGACCTGGGTTCAGAAGATCCCCTGGAGAAGGAAATGGCAACCCACTCCAGTATTCTTGCCCGAGAATCCCACGGATGGAGGAGCCTGGTGGGCTGTAGTACAGTCCACAGGGTCGCAAAGAGTCGGACACGACTGAGCGACTTAACTTAATTAAGATACTGTGAAAGCTGAATTTACCTTGGTAGATGGGAAAATAACCAGTTATATAACCAGGAGCTGATACTTGTCAGGTAACAAAGATCAGCAACCTGAAACAGAACTATTTTAGGTACAAGAACAACTCTACTGATTTTGAAGTAAGTAAAACAGATTTTAAAAAAGAAAGAAAGAAAATTCATTAATACAAGGTATTCATCCTAGCTTTGTGATTTTGGACAAGTCATTTCAACCTGATTGAATGGGGATAAGAGTAACTGGCCACACATTGCCAAGGAGGGTATGAGAGGCAGGTGGGACATGGAATGTGTCAGAACTTCGACACCTGTGGAGTGATACAAGCTATTAGGATGGACAGATGCTGGACAGGTGCATGGTAAAGAGAACGGGGTGCTTCCGCCGCATCTGAGAAACGATGAGTCACTGGAGAAAAGGGTTTATGGGGGAGGAGGTGTTTGTGATGAAATGAGGGCCCGAGTGACACACCAAAAAGAGATTTAATTCTGTGGGGAACCAGGAGCTTGAAGTTTCCTGAGTTAGCTGAAAGACAACATGGCAGGTTTGAGTACAGCCGGGATTTGGCGACTAAATGGTACTGAGGAGCTCAGTAGGTGTAACATGTTTTGGTGGCATTTATGATCCATACTCAATACCATGCAGATACTATGTACCAGTTAAAGTACAATCTATTTGGATAGTACGGCAGAACCATACAGAACCATTTTCAGTCAAGTGTTTTTAAAGCACTTTTAACTCCAGTTTCAAGGTATCTTTAGCTTTAATATGAGCTGGTAGAATACAACTCCAGGGGTCCTTTCAGGTAGCCTACTAATTGCCTTCCTTTTCACCCACCAGGTTGGGAGAGACTGCTCCAGCCATAGCTGGCGAAGACTTTCCTCTCTTCTCTTGGGGACCTGAATCACTTCAAGTTCTATGTCTAAGCAAAGAGCGAAAGCTAAGGTCCTGATCCTTCTCAAGTCCATCAAGCTCTTCCCTGAGGATGATATGTTTGACAAACATTGTGACATCAACGGGGTTAAAGGGGACCAGTGTTTTGAACCATTTCTGCTCTCAGTCTTTTTTCTTGGTCAGAGAATTGAGGGATCAAGATGACAGCCTTAATTTTGGACACACAGGAGATGTACCGAAGGCAGAGCTTCCAAACGGAGATTTCTTTGATCAACTAGAACTACACAATGGTGACTGCAGGGAGGTGCCCCCTTTCCATGTCTCTTGTTTCAGCCCTCGCTGTGTGTTACGAGAACCTCCGGGCGCTCATGTATGCATAACCTCGGTGTACTCAAGAACTGGTCTCAAGGGGCAACTTTGGTCAGTGAAGGATGGGAGTGAATACAAACGCTGCCCTCTTCTCTAGGTCAGCTGGTAAGGCCACAGGATTTCTATCTGTTTGTCACCAAGTATCAGAAGAGGCCCGAGTTGCTTCTGGCAGTTGATAAGCTATTTGCACCTTCCCGACTCACTCTCTTTACTCCTGTACCTTGGGATTACTTCTCAAAAGTAAAACTTCCTGCAAACAAGCCCACATCAAGGAAGCCAACATCACAGGCTCTGCTTTCTAGGAGAAATCCAGGGGCTAGAGATGAAAAGTAACAGACACCTAGTAAAACATTGAATAGATGAATGTTCATTTGAGAGGACACCAAGACACTGGGCACTTCCATAAAATTAGGGTTGAGATGGGTAAAAACAGCAAACAGGGACAGATCCATCACTGTAAGAAACAGGAGAACCGTGATAATAATGGGGAAGCATCAGATAGGCTGAGAGGTCAGCGTTTTGACACACATACACTTCCACATTCTAAATTCTAATCTACACACTGTCCATTTATTTATATTCTGCCATTAAGAGTCCATCCTAAAGGAAATCAGTCCTGAATATTCATTGGAAAGACTGATGCTGAAGCTGAAACTCCAATACTTTGGCTACCTGATGCAAAGAACTGACTCATTTGAAAAGACCCTGAGGTTGGGAAAGACTGAAGGTGGGAGAAGGGAATGACAGAGGATGAGATGGTTGGATGGCATCACCGACTCAATGGATATGAATTTGAGTAAACTCTGGGAGTTGATGATGGACAGGGAGGCCTGGCGTGTTGCAGTCCATGGGGTTGCGAAGAGTCAGACATGACTGAAAGACTGAACTGATTATGATGTCATATCCTGGTTAAGATATTCCTCGGTGACATCTCCCTCTCCCTACCACTACTATGATCAAATATGCAGAGGAAGGGAGAGATAGGAAGAGAAAAAAAAGAGAAATGGGGTATGTGAGAGAGAGGATTGCTCTGAACAGCAAGGCACAAGAAAATACTGATATTCTATACCACATAATTAATTTGCGTCCGTATGTGCTAAATAAGGTATTTTCAATTTTCCAGTTTCCTTAGCTTGCTTTTTCCAAATGCCTTTTCTATATCCCCTAGAAACATTACCCCCTGGAGCTTTCAATCACCCCTAAAAATAGAAGCTCTAGGATCCCTTCAAATATTAGAGAAAATCAGAACTTACTTAATAGCTCAATGGAATAAAGGTGCTGAATGGCCAACAATGAAAGCCATCAAGAATCTTTTCAGTCATCTTGTTAGCATTTCTTCCCTTTTAGGGAAGCTGTTTTTCATGAACACAAAGAACAAAATGCAAGAAAGTACTCTGAGATTTTTTACCTTGAATGGTTTCAGTACCAATTACATACACCCAGTTTTTGCATTTCCCTCGGCATAAATGTGTTTAGACGTGGTCAGAGTTCCTGTTTTTGTGTTTTCTTGAAAGGACATAGAAAGCATGCAGATGAGGGATGTCCACAGCAACTAATAATAGGGTGTCGGACTTCTTCCAAAAGTCACTAGGAGGTTTGGTGCACACACCACAAAATATTAGTATTTATGAAAGAGCTACATTATATAATCCGAATGCTACTACCAAACTTTTGCATTTTAGAAACTTCAATGTACTCTTCCACATGTTTTAGAGGTTAGTGTGGTGACCCAAGGACGAAAGAGCAGATAAAACAAAGGAGGGTCTTGGAATGCAGGAATGGAAAAACCAGACCCTTATCATCCTTCCCTCCCCCGTGTTGTATCTATTAATGGATTTCAAGTCCTCCTGAGCAGTATAACCTGTCTCCCTTCCTACCTGGGAGAAGGTATTTGCTTTACTCTTCCCTCCATCCAGTATATGTGTCCCATCCAATCAGTAAATGACCCACAAGACCCCTAGCCCACTCTTTGTACCCTAGGTATAAAGACCCCTGTTCAATGTCAGTTTTCCCTTGAGTTGACCCGCTGTCCTAACAGCATCTCCCATTCTAATAAACTTTATTTCCCTCTCATTCTGTCTCGTGTCTGGAAATGCTTTTCCAACCCACATCCAGACCGCAACAGTTAGTATAGTAAAAGACTCTTACTTCCTCATAAGCATTTGATCATACTTAAAAAGCAAAAAAAAAAAAAAAAAAAATCCTGATAAAAGAAGGATTGAGGGATTCCCTGCTGGCTCAGTGGTAAAGAATCTGCCTGCCAATGCAGGAGACACGGGGTTCGATCCCTGGTCCATCCGGGAAGATCCCACACGCCACAAAGCAGCTAAGCCTGTGCACCACAGCAACTGAGACTGTTCTAAAGCCCAGGAGCCACAGCTACCGAAGTCCCCACGCTGCTACCAGAGAGTAACCACCGGCCCCCAGCCCGCACTGCAACTGGGGAAAAGCCGCCACGGCAGCAAAGACCCAGCACAGCCAAAAACAAATTTTTTAAAGAAGAAAGACTGAGCTTTTGCCTTGCAAACCTTAAACATTTTCATGCAACAAGAACACCACAGGTATTCATGACTTATATTTTTCTTTTTCTGTACTTTGGCGAACTGGTTTTTCATGAGACATTTCCAGCTTTTCCATGAAAATCTGAGGATAAGGTTTAGCCATCTGGTGTTAAAGAATATACTATTTGATGCTAAATTCAGAAATGATTTAGTTCTGTTCCTGGTGGGGAGGAGACAGCTCCAGCTGGGTAAGGGCAAATGAATGTTAGAAAATGACTAGCAGAGTCATATTTCTTTTCATGAAGAACTTTTGAGTACACCAGGAATAGGCAATCTTCAACACAGGTGTGGCTGTCCCTTCCTTTCTGGTTTTCATGAAGATATTTCTGATGCAATTAACTATAATGACTCTTGAAGGGAGAGGGGTAAGGGCAGAATGTCATAGTTTTAAAGGTCATTTGTGAAAGCACATTCGATGTTACCATTTCACGTTTAAAAAATGGAAAATCATCTGCTACAATACCGACACAAGCAAAGCATGCCTCTGTAGGAGTCAAGCTCCATTTATTCTCTCAGGTTTTCTAAAACGGGGAGGCTGGCCACGGGAGTGCTGGGGGGAGGAGGTGGGGAAAGAGGGCTGGTATAGGCTCAGGGTCACCCACCAGCGGGCAGCGTGCTTGCAAAAGGTCTGCGAAGCGCTGCTCCAACCCTCTAGATCCTTCTGGTCCACTCCTACCTACGTTATCTCTTCATCTCAGTTCTTAAGTGTTTCATTTTCTGTTACCATGGCTTACATGGAAAACTGGCAGAAACTCCCTCATAACTGCTCTTCAATCACCAAAAGAAAAAGAAGGAAACAGCAAGTGAGGAAGAAAGAAGCAAAGGGGAAGAAGACAGAGGAAGGGATGGCAACACGTCCTAACTTCCCCAGTCCTGTCATTCCTCCCATCATGACTGAGCAACAAGCACCAGCTCTTGCTCTACCTGTCCATCCACAGAGGTCTTGCCCAGTTCCCTCTCCCCAGGTCCTACTCTAGTTTCTACAACCCCAGCTTCACTCCTTGGCTCAATCCAACCAGTCCTTGTCCATGAGACAGGAGGCAAGAACTAGACAAGGGAAGGAATCCTTGTAAGGGACAAGATGAAGAAAATGAAGTCCCTACACCCTTGTAAGGCCTGGTGAAGCAGACACACACTCCAGCTGACAAGCAGAAGGTTGACTACATACAGTAAGCTTCAGTGGAAACCTGTTACTCTGGCTTCAGAGAGATGGTGTACATCTGGCTCTGTGAAAACATCAGGAACTCCTAATCATCAAATAAAGGTTCAAAGGCATAGTTCTAAAATGCAAGCTCAATTTGTCCCGTTCTGAGAAAAAAGGAAAATATATCAAGAAAGTCTCTTTTCCCTCACTGTCAAAGAACTCTTCAAGAGGAGATATCATCACAGTTGCTGATAGTCTCGAATTTACTTCCAACTTCCTGGCAAGTAGAGGTCATTGCAAGAGGTACTTATGGCTTTCCTCGCCCCCCGCCCCCCTGCATATTCTGGTAGGTAGAGAAATAAACAGTGGAAAAGCCAATGTCAAATCCATTCTATAGATGTATTTTAGGATGAAACTGTCAAGTTTCACTTAAATTGTAACCAAAAGTTTCTCTAATGTTCAGTGATAACTAAGTTAAATGAGAAGAAAATGAGTTACTGATACATTATATATTTATTCATTTTCTAAATAGAACCTGGATGAGGTACATAAAGTATCTAGTTGGGATTATTGTCTGTTCACAGATTATACATTAGGGCTTTGATATCTAAAAATTCATAAAAATGACAAACCTAGGCTCATCTTAATAAATATAGACTTTGAATAGTCTACTAACTGGGCGATAAAAACATAAGCAAACTGTGATAGTGTACTTCAAAGTAAAACAGAAAGCAGAAGAAAATTCTACCATATAATTAATACAGTTTTTGTTATTTTAAAAAACACTCCAGTAAATGACTTGTCTTCATAATGGTGATAAGGCACCAGGAGTTAACAGTTTGGGGTTGACAATTTAATATGTAAATTTTTAGAATTTCAGGTAAGGTATTTTTATTTGTTATAATATTAGGAATGAATTTACCTAGAAGCACTTTAGAGACTACACTTTGGTTCTGTTTTTCATGAATAATGATAGGGATTAAGAGAATTTAAATCAATTAAAAATTGGCCTTAGGTTATTCTGATGATTTATTTGAGCAAGCAGAACAAGTGTTGAAAGAGTATCAATTAGTACATATTCTCTTGGTATGATATATAGTCTGTAAAATGTGACCAGAGCCTCTGACGCTAAGGTTTTAAAATCTTTCAAATTTACAATCATATAAAACTGGTGAATTAGTTTATAAACCCAGGTAACCAATAATGCCTATAAAAATTTACCTGGTCATCTAAAATTGGCTACTGGCAGTAATAAGATTAAAAGCTGGAAATGTTTGAGCTGAAAAATTTCATTAAAATTAAAATTACCAAGAATTCTTTCTATGTAACTTAATAACCTTTCTACATAACTTAATAATCTTACTACTGATATAAATAAAATATAGGACCGTTCAAAAATAAATATTTCATTTATATCATATCCAATTACTTGAAACCACAAATTTTTCAGATTTATTTAGAGAGAGATTTTTCTTTAGGAACCCTTAACAATATACACACTTGGGCACATCTGAGTTTCTGGGCAAAGCCCTCACCATGTTTTTATATATACTTTCTATTACCAAAAAAATGGCCCAGTTTTTGCCCTCAGAAATAGTCATTGCAAGTCATCAACAATCAAACTCTGCAATTCTTTTCACTATCACATAAATTTTTAAAGTGGAATCAGACAGCTATTTCAGGATCTAATCTTAAGAAAAAGGTGAATCACTGTAAAAGCTCTGCTGACATGCTGAGAGTACAGAGAGGATGGGATACAAAGTTGAAAGTTTAATTTTAATTAATTAATTCATTAAAAAACAACACACACTATTCTTTTACATTTCTGGAGGCTAGAAGTTTGCAATCATTTCCATCTGCCAAAACCACTGTGTGGGCAGGGTCATGTCCACTTCCTGGCCTTTTCCATCTTCTTTGCATTTTTTGATGTGGACCATTTTAAAGTCTTCACTGAATTAGTTATAATATTGCTTCTGTTGTTTACCCTTTTTTTTTTTTTTTGGCCAAGAGGCCTGTGGGATCTTAGCTTGCTGACGAGGGATTGAACCCATACCCCCTGCATTGGAAGGTGAAGTCTTAACCACCGGACTACCAGGGGCTTGTGTCTAAAAAGCTGAGATTTTAGAAGCCACCTGTAGGACTGTCAGCATGGCACATTAAGAAAGGCTTGGCAGGGCATGCCAAGAGAGCAAAGGACAGCAACAGAGCCTCAGCCAGATCTAGGCCACTGAAGCCAAGGGAAGAAGCAGCTTGACCTGGGAAAGAGGATGAGGAGAGGCATTTGTGCAAAAGTGTGTATTTCCATATATTTACCTGCCCTTTCCCAAAAGTTGCTTAAGTTCTGTGGGTCTGCAATAGCAGATTTGATTTGATGAGGTACATAGTAAATTAATAAATCATTAGGTTTATTTCCAGAGATTCTAGATAACTTCAGATTCACATTTGTATCACTGTTTTTAACCCTCAATTTTGTGAATCCCACTGTTTTTCAGAACTATCATTAGATTTATATACAAAGGAGCTTCTAAGACAGTTATTTCCCATGTATGTTAGAAGCTTTCTGGCAGTGTGGAATTTTAAGGGAAGATTTATCTTACTATTTGGCAAACATGTTGGCAAACATGTCTTTATTACTGATAGCATATATAATATACACTGTGGTTAAATTTAATAACACCAGTTTCTGGAGTGAAGATAGAAATTTGGATTCATGAAATGCTGATTTTTAAACCATTCTGATGGGCAAAAACTAAGACGAAAATATTTTGTGGGAAAATAAGTTATATATTAACAGAAGTGTATTTCTTTCAAAAATTAAAAGAAATATGACTAAAGGTCTTTCCAAGGGTTATCCTAATGCAAAATCCCTCTTTAAATAGAACTATGTTAAAGCACTGCATTATTATTTTGTTTCAAACAGGACAGGGCAAATATAAATATGTAAATAATTTCTTATAACACTTTCCACAGTAACTTCTTTCACTTGATGAAATATTCAAGTTTAAACATTTCGAAAACAAGCTAAAGCAAGTTTTAGGTTGACTTGTATGGAAAAAAAAATTCACTAGAAATTTTTATTTAAGAACATTTTGAAAATTCTCGTCAAATTAAAATTAAATATTAACAGGGAATTTCATAAACACCAACATTTAGGAGTGTCAGCCCTTGTTTATGAACATCCACTTTTCAACATTCACCTTAACCAACCACACTCACTCCCACCACCGAGAGAATGCAACTCTCGGTCAAAATGACACCGGGACGAAATGGTGAACAATAACACAATATCTTCACGCATTTCACCCATCCTTATCCTCTTTTGGGAATACAGAGCCCACCACACCAGTCTCCTCTTAGCCTTCCAAAAAGGCATTCGCAGCTGGGTGTCTATTTCTTAAATGAGGTCACCTCCAAGCTGATGTAAGCCAGTAAGTACAAGTTTTCTTGGGGTAAGAATAAAGAAATCTAGTGAGTCCAGGCTCTCAACTTCCGGAGACCTGGCATTTGTATCCTGCCTCATCTCCACAACTGCCCTTTCTACCCTGGTTATTACGGTATTCCTGAATTCCCCCGGTAAAGGATTTATTATCAGCCTGCCACTGTCAGGCTATTAACCCAAACTGCCTGAAATATCCGAGTAGATGGAAAACTGTACTACACTTAAAACATTAAAACGTAAGGTACGATAAGAAAGAAAAATTCTTCAAATCCCACCTGATGATCCAAATATATGGTGTTCCTTTGAAGGTGATGTGAAAGGATTTCATTCTAGTAGACGTCAATCAAGAACAAAGCGACAGAGAAAGAGGGTGCGGAATTCATGAAAAAGTCAGTTTTGAAACAGGAAAAACAGGTCATCTGCCACCACCTATTATGTCACAATACACAACAACTTTCACACATGCCCCCCCACCCCGTAAATGGTACAGATGACGTATTCCATTACTATTAAAAAAAAAAATCACACTTAGTTCCGTAAGAAATTACGTAGACATGCATATAAGCTGAAACAGCAAGCAGAAAAATCCTTCAAATGGCTTTAGCAGACTCCATATTAGAAACTTTACAAATTAATTCTTTTCTGCAATAGAGGACTACTTCTTGGGATGTTTATAACCAGAGACTATTAAACCCTTTGAGAAATGTTTCCGTGTGTTCATTTTCAAAATCGAGAACACAAGGAAATGGATCTTTGGCAATGAAAGGCAGCATTATTAGAAAGATGATCAATTCTCCACTGGTTACTTTATGGGAAATGACGGGACTCTTCAATCCGGTTCACCGGAGTCGCGGTGTTTGGTGGATGACAAAGCTATTCTGAAGTCTTGTTTGCCTTTCCTTGCTCACAGCCAAAACTTGGTGGGTGAGCGCATAGAGGGAAGGCTAAGAAGAACTGTACTCAGCCCACATTGATAAGGTATGACGAAAGGCGTTCTCAAAGGGTCAATAGGAGGTCCTGCAATGGTAGGATGGCTCGTGCTCATGGGGGTGACGCAGGTCGGACCGACTGACGATGAGCGGCTCAGAGAGAGTGACGAGAGCAGACACACAGACACACGGCTCCAGGGCTGACCTTTGGGCTGTGGGCCTCGAGTTTGAGCTGCATGAGCTGTGCTAAAGTGTGCTCCCGGATACTACTCAGCTCCGCCTGCTGCCGTCTCAGCTTTATGAGCAGCAGTGTAAGCTCCTCTGGCTGAAGGAGTACAATTTAAGAGTCCAAACAGTGGAAAACAGATTAATTGTGGTCTTAAGTGACAGATATTAAACCAAGATTTCTTGGCAAGTTTCCTCTTACGGCTGACATCAAACATAGCGCCTAGGCACTATGATGATAGGTTCTACATAAATGCATAGATATCTAGAGAAATAGAAGGAACAGTGTTACTTGGTAAGGTACAGCAAAACAATAGTATTTTCAGGCATTTTCTCAGAACTCATGAGAGACTATTCATACATTAAGTATAAAAAAGCATAATGCCAAAAAAAAAAGTTTGTACATGAGAGCTGTAATTAAAAAAAATATTTTCATGAGATGTTTAAAAACGGCACCTAAGGCTTTTTTACAGCAGTAGAACAATACCCGCATGCCCAACACTCTATTTTAGAGACTAGAACGTAAATGCAAAGAAATAAAATTCATATAAAACATGGATGACATCTTCACATCATTACGCTCAGTTAGCATCTGGGATCTATTAATTGCTTCCCAGCCATATTTTTAAATGTCACTGTTAGTGTTTTCACAGGATATTTAGTATTAACCAAAAGACCAAATTTTTTTAAAAGGAAATATGTGTGTATATATATATATATATATATATATATATATATTTACTACATGTAGAAAGCTCGGAGGACAGCCCAGAACCTTTCGGTTCCTGACTGGTTATTCTGATCCCTGACGGGGAATCAGCTTTCAAATGTAGAGAAAAATTCCTTAACAGGTTGATCTGATGTATTTTTCCTCATTAGAAATGCAGTAAAGTGTGGTCATTGACAGTCTCATAGGCTATAAAATAGTGTTCAGTGTTTTTTTCTGAGCTTTGTTATGATTAGAAACCACACAGAGCCCACAGAGAGACTCTCTTCACTTAAGGGTTGCAATGTGCCCTGAAAACGTCCAAGCCAAAAATTGTTCCCAAGACTGACTTGCTTTGCCAGCACCACAGCATCACACCCGCTCTGTTCTGTTCTGTTTGCTATTGCTCTTTATCTTCCATATAAAAAAATTTTTAGAGACACAAATAATTTTTTAAGACGTATAGCTGATTTGCAGTATTATGATAGTTTCAGGTATACTGCAAGGTGATTCAGTTATATATATATATTTGGACTATTTTCCATTATAGCTTATTACAAGACACTGAATATAGTTCCCTATGTTATACAGTAATCCTTGTTGCTTGTCTACTTTATGTGTAGTACCCTGTATCTGTTACAAATCAATTTTAACTGTTATTTGAAGTTATGTTAAAAGTTACTGCCTTCAGGTGGAAAAAGATGTCAAAAGGAAACCATCATTACTACTGGGTCCTCAGGATAAAAGTGGGTACCTATGCAGGTGAGACAATAGCCTCTTCTATTAAAGAACGTGTGTGCGTGTAACTTAAAGCAGACATTTCTTAACAGAAAACAAAGAACTGCCTTTGCTCGGATGCCAGCTACATGCTGTCATCCCATGGCTGTGGGAAAGTCCATATCTTATGTCACTATATCCCCAAGCTCTAGAGATCTTGTCAGAGAGAGGGGAGGGTGGGTGGAGTAAGGGATTAGACAGTCTAAGACCCAGAGTGGTATTGGACAGAAATACTAAAAGAAAAAACCTTAAAACTCTGGCTTACTACTTATGGAGTTAAAGAGATTTTCAAAAGGATGAAAGATTCCAACAAATTTGCCAGATATTTAGATTTAAGGCAAAATAAAAAGAGGCACAGTGGACTCCTCCAGGAGGCAGTGACACATAAATTTTATCCTAAACAGCCACTAGAGGGAGCAAGGGAGAAGAGGAATGCTCGTAACAGGATCCTTAGCATGAGCTTATTAATATCCATCAGATCAACAGTATTTAAAAATTCCAAATTGAAATTCCCTAGTTTTAGAGGAGAATATAGTACCCATAGCCTTTAATAAATAAACCACAAGTATTTTAAAACCAGGAAATCTTCCTTATATCTCAGCATGTAAGAGATGAAAGAAAAGATGTTTGAGAAATACATGCAAGATGAATTTGATTGTTACAGAAGGACTTTAAATGATGGACAATGATACGGTCCTCATCTTCACAGAAACTGAGACTAAACACTAGTATTGAAGCACAGCTCCCCTGATAGAAGAATGCAATGAAATTTTGAGAAGTTATCTTTTCTTTCTAATTTGAAGAGCAACAGTGTTCTGGGAACATAACTCCTTCTCAATGTGAATGGAAATAACACTGACTATGAACTGTTCACAGTAAGCACTTGCTTGAACCTAGGATCTGGGACAGTCTCTCTGTATAAATGTGTAAATCAGTTTCTTTTCTGCTCCAAAGTAGTTAATCTACATCAAAATTCACCAGAGAAACTTACCAGGCCTGCAGTTTGACTACACACACAGCATTTCTTACTGGATTTGTTCCCCTAATGAACCACTCCAACGTCTGTTTTAAGGAAGAGGAAACTAACATTCAACGAAGTAAAGAGACCCTCCCAGGTTATTCAGTAAATGTGGAAAACAGCATCTTATACCAAGGCAGACATTTAGGGAAAAGGAATCAGGCAGACACTGTTGCGGCTACATGGTTGCAAACTCTACCACTGAGCATCTCTTCCACAAAACTGGTAATGGTTTTTCTCTGAGGGGCATCTCTCTGAAAACTCAAGCTTAAAAGCTGTGTCAGATACATGCTATCATGTGCAGCACATAAATAACACATGATAGGGTAAATAAAGATATCGTACTCACCGTTTTGCCTTGGAGGCTCTGGGGACTAACAGACTGTAAAGTGAGGCCAGCTGGCATTGACCTCCTGTCAGGCACGTACATGTGCTAGGAAGATAAAGGTACGGTATAAATTGTGTGGTCAATGTCAGTGATGAAAACTGTATTATAAAATGCCATTTAAAACTGCTACTAGTGCTTATGAAGGAAGACAGATACTAAAGCTTCAGGACTAAAATACACACTGATTGACAGAATACTTCTATATAGTTGTTTGGCTCAGCGTTTCTTAAACGTATTGGTCTCAGGATCCCTATATGGCCTTGCATGGTTGCTAAGTCACTTCAGTTGTGTCTGACTCCATGAGATCCTGATGGACTGTAGCCCGTCAGATTCCTCTGTCCATGGGTTTCTCCAGGCAAGAATACTGCAGTGGGTTGCCATGCCCTCCTCCAGGGGATCTTCCCGACCCAGGGATCAAACTCACATCTCTTATGTCTCCTGCACTGGCAGGTGGGTTGGCTGGGTACCATCAGCACCACTTGGGAAGCCCTCTTTCTGTCATTAAAAGAAGATTTTTGTGACAAGAGTGGTATTCTTTTACAGTTTTGCAAATCTTTTTAATGTCTGGCTAGATTTTCCTATCTGCTTCTGTATTCAATCTGTTGTGTTAATCTCTTTTAGGGGAAGTACATGAAGAAAATCCACCTTCGATACAGTTATTTGGAAAAGGGAAGAGAACTTGAATAGTTTTTTTTGGATATTTGCACATGTCCACATTTCAAATGAACCTTTTACCCATTCATGGTTTTGTGACATCAAACACAGGTCAGGTGGGAAATACTGGCTCAGTGAAATACGCAGATGTTCCAACGGCTGGCACTTGTTTTTCACTATATGAGATGAGCAGCTCCTATCTGTTAATACCATCGCTGATCTTTAAGCACCAGAAAGCTGTCAAGCTCAAAGAGGCAGGTACAGGATTCCCCAACTTCTAATTTTTGCTTGAAAGCTCAAGTGGTGTCATTGGTGACAAATACCGTGGGCTGCCTTCCTTGAAGAGGCAGGCTAGCATTCCACTCTGGAAGTGTCCGTCAAACACCAAGTCTGAACAACTCTAGTTTGTCATTTGTTCTTTCCAGTAACAAGGGTGTTTTATGTATATATATACACACACACATATATATATATATATATATATATTTTTTTTTTTTTTTTAAAGAAGGGCCCAGGCTCTGCACCCCAGTGACAAGGCTGTGGCATCAGCTGGTTCTAGGCGATTCAAGCTCCAGCCAGGATGATCGAGGTTCGTTGCAATGACCATCTAGAGAAGAAGGTCCGCCTTAAACACAGGGCTGCTGACACCAGCAGGGATCTCAAGAACCTGATCATAGCCCAATCTAGCACCCACTAGAACAAGGTCATTTTGAAGAAGTGGTTCATGATTTTTATGGACTGTGTGTCTCTCGGGGACTGTGAGATCCATGATGGGATGAACTTGGGAGCTTTATTACCAGTAGGGCAGAGTTCCTCTTCCCTGCCCTTTCCTCTTCTCCCTCTTTCAACCCCCACACTAGTATGAATGTTTGTTTTTGAAAACTCTTGCTAATAAAAACTTAGAGGCTGGACTTCCCTGGTGGTCCAGTGGTTGAGAATCTGCCTGCCAATGTATGAGACACAGGTTTGATCCCTGGTCTGGGAAGATCCTACGTCCTGCGGGGCAGCTAAAGCCCGCGTGCCACAGCTACTGAAGCCTGGGTCCTGGAGCCTGTGCTCCACAACAAGAGAAGCCACCGCAATGAGAAGACTGTGCGCCACAAGTGGAGAGGGGTCCCCTCTGCTCGTCCCAAGTAGAGAGCGCCTGAGTGGAGCAGTGAAGAGTCAGCCAAGCCAGAAATAAATAAACACAAAACAAAACATTAGAGCCTGGAGAGAAAAAAAAAAAGGAGCTAGTGTAGCTTTCAACTCAAATAAGCATGCAAGCGTTTTTCTCTGAGACAACCATTAGTACTTGGGTATCAATAGACATGCTTTAAGTACATTTCCCATTTCATCACACAAACACTGTGGAATGAATAGTCAAGACTGAACACAGTTATCTTTTACAGTTTCATGCCAGGGATTGAGTGAGATTGCTCCTTTATTTTTACAGCAAATCTGTGACAGTGAAATAGTACAATGACCACTCACACAATCTGAGCCATTGCCTTGACTCAGGCTAAGGTGCTAGGGCTTTAACCCACTTTTTAGTGTTTTCACACTTGTAGGAAATGACAACACAGTCAACAATAACTTATTATTACAAAAACAGTTCTGAGCTTATCAGAGACTCCCTGAAAGGCTCATGGGTACCCTTGGGTAATCCCAGGTACTCCCTAAGGGTCCATGAACCCTACTTTGAGAACCACGGATCACATCAAGGAAGATGACAGGATGGTTACAAAGAAAACTTGGCAACGTTGGAGAAGATTTGCAGGAGGACCAGATGTTAGCTGACTGGGAAAACTGGCTCGACAGCACACCTGCATCTCATATTTGCTACTGAAACAGATGATCAATTTTGACCATGAGTACACTGTTCAACCACGCACTAATAATTTGCATTTGATCAGATTTCTTTTGAATATTGTTAATAATTTTTATTAGCCTTCGGAAGTACAAAGTGTCAAAACACTGAACTCTGTTACAGGGACGTTCAAAGTGAGCCTTTTTTTGGTGAGACAAACTGAAGCTTCTTTCAAAAGAAACTTTCTGATTGACTTATTAATTCCTAACTAATGCTTATTTATGGAAAAATCAAGCAAACGCTTTATGCAATGATGTAACTGAAGGAGTCAGCCCATCACAAGGACAAGAAAAGGCACTTTTCAAAATAGCATAAAGCGAGAGGATCTTTAGAATTCAAAGAAAGGGAAAGAAAAATTCCTTTTTACTTTAGGACAGACATTAGGACTCGGTTGCAAACACAGTGACTAATCAAAATGATTTTGCTTCAGAATTGTGAAAAGCTGATCGATGCAAGGTGCTCCAATTTCACTTCAAATAATCTACTAAGCAAGACTTGAACCAACTTGGCTGCTGCTGCTGTTTGTTTACTGGCTAAGATGTTTCCGACTCTTTGTGACCTCATGAACTATAGCCCACCAGAATCCTCTGTCCATGGGATTCTCCAGGCAAGAACACTGGAGTGGGTAGCCATTTCCTTCTCCAGAAGATCTTCCTGACCCAGGGACTGAACCCCTGTCTCTTATGTCTCTTGCATTGGCAGGTAGATTCTTTACCACTTGGGAAGCCCCTAAACCAACTTAATATATGCATTAAAGTATGGTCTCTATACCTTAATTTAAAAAAATATATATATATGGAGAATTCCCTGTCAGACCAGTGATTAGGACTCTGCACATCACTGCCGA